>NC_057806.1:527008933-527071352 GCF_018294505.1 Triticum aestivum | reverse complement strand
GAAATTGCAATCTCACAACAAGGTGTGACAACATAGAGCCCCGGTCCGTAGTAGAGCTTGTCGTTGGATATTCTTGCATCTGTGTGACCATAGCGCCAGGTCATCAGCCGCAACCCTAGCAATGTGGTGGGTGAAGAGTCTCATTTCAAATAATCTTAGCATTACAACACTTACAGGTGTTCCAGAGAATTGCAATGAGAACGGTAGAGTGAACTTTGTCCATCAGAGCTCGCAGCCAGACGTCACCGGTTGGGTAGCCAAAGATCATTCCAGAATGAGGTGGTAGCCCCATCGCCGATTTTAACAGAGGTGATGGACCGGAAGAAATTCAGGCTTTTGAAAATATCCTACAAACCGGCGTGGCGGCGTTGCCCAACGTACAAATAGGGGACCATCCATACTTGTTAACGATGTAGTTTGGAGGAGGCATGGAACCAGAGTCATGAAGTCTAGAAAGATGTCTGGGGAGAAGGCACACATTCATATGGACCCCCATTCGAAAACAGAGCACACACAAGGTCCCACGCTACTTTGCATTGTCCGCACGTAGTGGTGTCTTGCCAAGACCAGAAAAATGCATGGCAGCTTTTGTCGATTTCCTGGAGCGCCCCATTCGAAAACAGAGCACACACAAGGTCCCACGCTACTTTGCATTGTCCGCCCGTAGTGGTGTCTTGCCAAGACCAAAAAAATGCGTGGCAACTTTTGTCGATTTCCTGGAGTGTCCCAACTGGCAGCAGCAACGCACTCATAGCATATATAGGAAGGGCACGAAGAGCCGCACGAGCGAGGATGGCCCTACTGGCCAACGTAAGCAGAAGGCCCCGCCAACCCGCCAAGCGGCGATCAATTTTATCAATGATAAAAAGGAAAACATAAATGTTTAGTTTGGAAGTTGAGGGGCAAACTAGGTAAGATTGAGGGAAACCGACCACAAGACATCCTAAGATCTCAGCAAGGCTAAGAGAGGTAGCCGAGGCGATGTGAATTGGAGAGAAAGTACTTTTGTGGAAATTTATAGAGAGCCCAATGGCCTCAGAAAATTGTAAGAGCAGCCGTTTTAGGTGATGAAGTTGTTCCGCAACCGCCGGAAGAACTATCAACGTGTCGTCAGCATATTGAAGGAACGGACACGACAAAGAGTTATTGAGAGGATGAGTGAGCATGCCATATTCAGAGGCATGGATGATCACGCGTTGGAGCACGTCAGCGACCACAATGAAAAGGAAGGGTGATAGAGGGTCTCCTTGTCTTAGACCACGCCGGCAAGGAAACCACGGGCCAGGTTTCCCATTTCGCAGAATAGCAGAGTTTGCAGTGTTGTTTATGAGGTTGATCCAGTGATCCCAAAGCAAAGGGATGCCTTTGGCAAGTAAAATAGCAGTCATAGCATCCCAAGAGACGGAATCAAAAGCTTTGTGGACACCTGGAAAAGGAGCACCGAAGGCATTTACACCGCTAGTTCCCGCTACAGCGCCACCTTCCACGGTTTCACTGCATGCGATGCTTGAAAACTGATCTGGAAGAGTTGGGCGCCTCCTCGCGTCAAGTTCTTCCACTGGTTGGCCAATAAAGATCGCTGCTGGACCGCAAACTGCAACACCACCCAAATACCTCCTATGTGACCAGGCCATGGAAACCATCTAGCATCTCCTTGTCAGCTGGCCCTTTGCATGTCAAGTCTGGCACGACATCTTCTCCTGGCTGCGATTGACGTGCCACCCCCCGAGCCTGACGCAACCCTCGATAGTTGGTGGGAAATCGCCAAGCACTCCACCCCCAAGCCGCTGCGCAAGGGCCTTGCCTCAGCCACGCTTCTGACCCACAGATGGTTTGGAAGCAAAGGAAAGCGTGCGTCTTCGATGGCACCATCCCCTCTGCCTCCAACCCATCGCGCGCATCAAGGAGGAAGCTACTCTATGGTCTAGGGCTGGAGCCCTTGGTCTCCAAATGTTGTTACCCGACAACTTGGGATGTACACTAAACAACTATCATGTATCTTCCCCTCATGGGAGGCTGTACTGAACTCCTCTTCTTTTCAATGAAATGAAAAACAAAATATTTTTGCGTTTTCTCGAAAATAAAGCTTTATGAAAGTCCAGCTTTAAAACAATGGTTTGGATTTTCCTTTCGAAGCAAGGTTGAACGATATCAGCGGCATGGAGGAAATCATCAGCTATTCCTCTACCCCGAGAAAACCTGTTTGGCCTTGGTGAATAAGATCAGGCATGAAACCCTGCGCTCTGTTAGCTAAGCATTTGGATGCAATCTTGACCGCACAGTTCTGGAGGGAGACCGGTCTGTAGTTCTCAAGTTGGTTAGCAACTTAGCACCCAACTTTTTAGGCAACAACACAATATATGCTTTGTTGATGCGCCGCAAGCCGGCCGAACAATTATGAAAATCACTTACTCCCTCCGTTCCCAAATATTTATCTTTCTAAAGATTTCAACAAGTGACTACATATGAAGCAAAATGAGTGAATCTACATTTTAAAATATGTCTACATACATCCTTATGTTGTAGTCTATTTAAAATGTCTAAAAAACCAAATATTTAGGAACAGAGGGAGTAGAAGATTTTTAAGCAAGTCTTCCTTGACTAGATTGAATGCATGAACAGAGCCGTCCTGGCCGGGACTAACATTGTCATTCATACCCCAAAGAGAAAGTTCGATCTCGTCCATCGTGAAAGGTCTCACGATGTCCCTAGCTTGCGAAACAGAGAGCGAGGAGCCGGTCATCAGATTAGCTAGATCGAAGGAGAACGTGACGGAGTGATCCCAACTAGGTTCTTGTAAAAGTCCAAAATGATGCGCTCTTTGTCTAAGTGAGAGGTGAAGGTGGAGCCAGCCACTACTAGAGATTTAATTTGGTTTTTAATGTATCGAACCAACTGGCAAACGTGCAAATAAGCAGAATTTTCATCCCCCAGAACGTAGTCTCTAATCTTAGCCCTTTGCCTCAAGTATGCCACCAATTCAGCATTAAGGCGATGGAGAGCAAGTTTCACGGCCGTCCTAAGCTAAAGCTCAAGGACAGAAAGCAGACGAGATTCCTGGAGCTTGTCCAGGAGATTGATGGCTGTACGGCAATTCTTGGCCAGGATGGAAGGGAGACAATAGTTGGCCGACCATTTTTCAGTCCCATCATGAGTGCGCTTGAGGCACAAGGCAAGCATAGCTACCAAACGAGCAATGCTACACCTACGTAGCTATTGTACGTAAACTAATGTAACAGCTTAGGTGTCCTTTTTCTGTTGAAGGGAATTAGGGGAGGGACCCCACCCAGCTGAAATAGGGGCGCGGAGGGATTAGTTGTTAGTCAAGTTACGTAAGCGTACGTAGTTTCTTTCGTAAGTCTAGCATTTTGGCTACCAAACCCCTCAAGCAGTGCCGCGAACTGACGCTGGCCTAATTTGTAGCAACCTGATTCCAGAAACTAGAGTTTGCAAGAAGAGCGTTGGTAAGACGAAAAATCGCAGGTTTCAGGATTTGAGTAGCGGCAGCAAGTTGGATGGGAACATGGTCAGACATGGATCAGTAGAGGTCTGAGAGCTATCTGGGAATTTTTGAACCCTGGCAATGTTAACCAACGCACGATCAAGTCTCACTAAAGTGGGCAAGTGCTGTTGGTTAGACACGTAAACAGCCGATCAAGAAGAGGGAGGTCTTGCATCTGCATTGTCTGAATAGCATCAGAAAAAAGAAGAACCTCACTTGAGTTGAAGTTAGCAGTTGATTTGTCAGCGGGCGCAAAATCAGATTGAAATCTCCTATCATAGCCCATGGGCCGGAAATTGTCAAAGAGAGGTCGTTGAGCGAGTATTTGTCATGTATGTCAAACAAATAACCTGCAAAAAGAAGTACCATATTTTGTTTGAATCCTACAACCGAACAAGTATCAACTTCATGCTATACACTGACATATTTGAAAATATGTACTATAGTACGATAGTGAGTCACATATTCTCTCCGTCACAAAATAAGTTTCTGGCCCATGGGCTATAATAGACTACTTCAATCTGATTATTTTGGGACGGAGGGAGTACAAAATAAGGGATTTCACAAACAGTAGAAACAAATTGATCATCTAGGGAACAAAGTTTGATGTGCTAATAAAATACTAAAGAGAAAATAGTGGTAGCAATGCGAGGCACTTGTCACAACATTTAGGTTAAAGCTATCTGCCGGATGCTGGATATCAAATGAATAAATCCATATAACGAAAGGTGTATGATACATAAGTAAACACATATTGGAAGTGAAACATAGCAGAAAAGAACATGGCAAATGGATGTATTGTGCATGCAGATTCTAGAATGTTAACTCTAGCTTAGTAAGAACATGAACATGAGGGTGTACAGGAGAGTCAGGTTTCAATCCTGTCATACAACTTTCATGTTCTTACTGAGCTAGAGTTAACATTCTAGAATCTGCACGCACAATACATCCATTTGCCATGTGTGCGCCCCCGCCGTTGCTGGTCGCCCCTATCGCACGCCCATGCTGCTACCGCCTGCCGCTGGCCCCGCCCGCGATGGCTCTAGCCGCAGCTGCTCACGTAGTCCCCGGAGCCGCTCTGCCGTGGCCGGATGCCATGTTCGCCAACCGCCGGCTCCCCGCCTCAGGGTGTGCTCGTGCGTGAGCACAGCCACATAGTGGCTGGCACGTGCCACCGACACACGGGCCCCAGCAGATTAGATTAGGAACTAATCTAATTAATCAAATTAGCTAACTTCTAATAGACACTAACAACACGGCCCCACCTACTAATTAGGATAAATTAAATTAAAACACAACCCTGTTAAAAAGTACTCTCTCGGTTTCAAATTACTCGTACAGAAATGGATGTATCTAGAACTAAAATACATCTAGATACATCCATACCTATGACAAGTAATTCAGAACGGAAGGAGTAAGAGTCAATGACATGCGGGCCCCGCTGACCCTGGTCAACTGCTGACTGTACATGTTGACTCAGCCCACTGGACCCCAAATGTCAGCCTCTTGCACACTATTGGGTACACTTCTCTGTGTACCAGTAGCAGTTTAGGTATTTTAGTTTTCAAATTAATTTAAATCGGGAAATTTTAGAAAATATTTAAAACTTTGAAAATTAATATAAAATAAACCATAACTCGGATGAAAATACTTTATACATGAAAGTTGTTCAGAACGACGAGACGAATCCGGATACGCAGCCCGTTCGTCCGCCACACATCCCTAGCATAGCGAACACTCAACTTCCCCCTCTGGTTCATCTGTCCGAAAACGCGAAACACCAGGATACTTTCCTGGTTGTTTTCCCCCTTGGCCGGTATCACCTCCTACTGCGTTAGGGCACACCTAGTACCGTTACTTGTCATGTCATGTATCGATGTGCATCTGTTTGCATTGTATTCATTGTTTCTTCCCCCTCTTCTCTCCGGTAGACTACGAGACTGATGCCGCTGCTGGTGCCCCGATCGACTACGCTGTTGACGACCCCTACTTGCCAGAGCAACCAGGCAAGCCCCCCCTTCGATCACCAGATATCGCCTATTCTTATCTCTACTGCTTGCATTAGAGTAGTGTAGCATGTTACTGCTTTCCGTTAATCCTATTCTGATGCATAGCCTGTCATTGTTGCTACAGTTATTTATACCTTACTTGCAATCCTAAATGCTTAGTATAGGATGCTAGTTTATCATCAGTGGCCCTACATTCTTGTCCTTCTGCCGTGCTATACTATCGGGCCGTGATCACTAGGGAGGTGATCACGGGTATATACTTATATACATATACATGATACATGTGATGACTAAAGACGGGTCGGCTCATAGAGTACCCGCGAGTGATTCACGGATTGGGTCCGAAAGGACGTTTGTCCCGACGGCCCTCTGAGTGGATCTTTGTGGCGGAGCGACAGGGTAGGTTGAGACCACCTAGGAGAGAGGTGGGCCTGGCCCTGGTCGACGTCCGCGGTTATTTCAACATAACACGCTTAACGAGATCTTGGTATTTGATCTGAGTCTGGCCACTGGCCTATACACACTAACCAACTACGCGGGAACAATTATGGGCCCTCGATGTTGTGGTATCAGCCGAAGCCTTCGTGACGTCAGCGACTGTGCGGCGCGCGCTGGGTTGGACTGGAACGCCTGCTCTTGTATAAGGGAGGCTAGGTCTGCTCGCCGCCCGCGTTCGCAACGTGCAGGTGTGCAATGGGCGATGGGCCCAAACCCCTGCGCCATATGATTTAGACCGGCGTGCTGACCTCTCTGTTGTGCCTAGGTAGGGCTGCGACGTGTTGATCTTTCGAGGCCGGGCATGACCTAAGAAAGTGTGTCCGGACAAAGAGAATCGAGCGTGTTGGGAAATGTGGTGCACCCCTGCAGGGAAGTTTATCTATTCGAATAGCCGTGTCCCTCGGTAAAAGGACGACCCGAAGTTGTACCTTGACCTTATGACAACTAGAATCGGATACTTAATAAAACACACCCTTCCAAGTGCCAGATACAACCGGTGATCGCTCTCTCACAGGGCAACGAGGGAAGGATCACCGATTAGGATTATGCTATGCGATGTTACTTGGTGAACTTACCATCTACTCTCTTCTATATGCTGCAAGATGGAGGAGGCCAGAAGCGTAGTCTTCGACAGGACTAGCTATCCCCCTCTTATTCTGGCATTCTGTAGTTCAGTCCACATATACTACCCTATTTCATTGATACCAATGCATACATATGTAGTGTAGCTCCTTGCTTGCGAGTACTTTGGATGAGTACTCACGGTTGCTTTGCTCCCCCTTTCCCCCTTTCCAAGTACCAGACGATGGAGCCCAGGAGCCAGACGCCACAGTCGATGATGACTCCTACTACACTGGAGGTGCCTACTACTACGTGCAGGCCACTGACGACGACCAGGAGTAGTTTAGGAGGATCCCAGGCAGGAGGCATGCGCCTCTTTCGATCTGTATCCCAGTTTGTGCTAGCCTTCTTAAGGCAAACTTATTTAACTTATGTCTGTACTCAGATATTATTGCTTCTGCTGACTCATCTATGATCGAGCTCTTGTATTCGAGCCCTTGAGGCCCCTGGCTTGTAATATGATGCTTGTATGACTTTTTTTTGTAGAGTTGTGTTGTGATATCTTCTCGTGAGTCCCTGATCTTGATCGTACACGTTTGCGTGTATGATTAGTGTACGATCAAATCGGGGGCGTCACAAGTTGGTATCAGAGCAGACTGCCTGTAGGAATCCCCCTTCCACACTCCTTGGCCGAAGTCGAGTCTAGACATTACAATTTTTTTACTAACATGGTTGTGTGTCTTACGGGCCCACATCGCCATTTGGGTGGTATTAGGATCTTTTACTCCTCGTCTATACCCTGGGACTCTGATCTCTCTTCTATACGGGTTAAATGATTTTGCTAACTCTAACTCTAGGTTCTCGTAATTACTTCCTACCAGAGAGCCTCTTACTCCAGATGATTGCTTCATGCACCGAAGGATTTCGAAAATACTCTCAATGTTATCTCGAGACTTTGTGCTCGTTGCCTTTGCAATTCTCTACCATCGAAATATCCCTATGGATAAATACATACACCTGTCGTTCTTACTTTTATTCCCAGTTGATCTTGTTATTACAAGATATGCCGAAATTCTCTCTATTATTAGAATCCTTTGAGATTACCGCCTTGTAGTTCTTGCCACATGAATACCCCCTACGGATAATTCCTCGCACTTACTGAGTATCCGTTCTTTCCCCATTGTTCATAGGATTCACAAGATACATTGAAATACTATCTGATCATCCGGTAATCCTCTGCCCGCTATTGCTCTGCAAATACATGTTTGCTTGCATTAGGATTGTGTTCCATATGACTAGGCAATATTCATTAGTATCCTTCGTCACTTTAATTTCGAGCTCCTTGATACAATATGCCGTGATTGCACGCAATCCTCAGTCAAATCCTCGAATTTATCCTTCTGGCTCAGACGTCATTTTGATGAAGAGCTGGTTCTCGACCAATCAAATTGTCGTCGATCGTACCCCTAAGTCTATTCAACTTATCCATCCTTAACCAGAGCGTTTGTTCTGATCCCTTGATTTGGAGCTCATAATTCCTTTGCATTTGAGCTTCAAATTAGTCAGTTGTTTCAATAATCTAATCTCCTAGCTTTCTTTCTTCTTCTGGTTGAGTACCGATGCTCACATCAGATCCCTTGTGGACCACCAGATCCTTTATTGGATTTTATCCGACAATGTCCTTCATATTCAATAACTTTATGAGTATTTTCTCGGATACATAATTCCTTTGGTAAATTGTATCCTCTGCTTTGTCGAACATGCTCTACTTTCGAGCTTGTGTCATTTACTCCTGAAGTTTGTGGTATATGTTCCTAAGAGGCCCTGATGGGTTGAACCTATGCCTTCCTTAATCTGTGTAAACCCGAAAGTTTTCACGGGTCATACTCCTCTGGTAATTCACCAGGTAGGTTTTGACACTGAAATCCTTTTTATCGAGAGCAGTGAATGAAAGGTTATGCATTGAAGAAGTGGGAGTCGACCTTGAACTTTGTGTTCATGCCCATGTACACGATGTAGATCCTATCATGAAAGCTTCTTGTAATAATAAATATTTCCTTGATATAATATGCTTTGGTATCGGTGAATTGATCCTTTGCAATCGTGCTTCCAACCATATGTTCTTTGATCCCATTTCTCGCGCAAGTTTAAGCACTTGACTTCTATGGATCAATACCCCGGTCCAACCTCTACTTTGATCCGTCGTTGAGTATTACCCCCTGGTATCTTGAGATTATCACGAAACTGCATAACTTCTTATGAGTTCTTCATCACTTACTACATTCTCACCGATTCATTTTTTTTCACGGGCTCTGAGTTATTAAACACTCAAAGACATCGATAACTGAATCGAGTTCGCGTTGCGATTCAACAAGTATTAGAACTCTTCATTGCTTACAAATTTAATACTCGATCATATCATTCCTAGCCTAATTGGCTATATCATTACCATGCTGATTTTAATTGTGCTACGTGGTCCTTGTTCCCGGAGCATAACTTTCAGCGGTGAGCAAAGCTTACGTCGATCCTCCTTGTCTTATCGTTTCACCTCGAACAACAAGCTTGATTTAAAGTTTGTGTCGTACCTATGGTTTCAATAACTTTTCGCTTCATCATTCCGTTGACTTGATGTCATCGCCGATCGGTTACAACTTCTGGAAACCCCTCGACAATTGTGTCGTGATCATCATCAACATTCCGAGGTCTTCCAAGATATCAATTGAATTCATGATGATAAATAACATCCTTGTCCTTGATGATTGGTGTTATCATCGACCACTTTATTGCCTTCCGTTCAACACAAACTTGTTCGTGTTTTGGGTATACCTGGAGATCCTTGCTATCCAGCTTTTATTCTCCTTTACCTTGAAGTATCACCTTCTTTTTATGTCAAGAATATTGTGGGAATTTCACCACCTCTTAAGAATTCTTGATATAGGTGATACTTCTCACCATCACCATTCTTTCTTGGTCCCAATGTTGATTCTAACCGGAATGCCAACAAGTGAACGGTGTTGCTTGGATTCTGTACTCCTAGCAACCCTATTGCTTTGGAGATAATGGTCGCAATTCATTCTTAGAGTATTGGATAACAAATCACCATTCTAACCATTGATCGTGCTACCCAAGCCCATATGTCGGGTGCACCTTGAAGGAAATATGCCCTAGAGGCAATAATAAAGTTATTATTTATTTCCTTATATCATGATAAATGTTTATTATTCATGCTAGAATTGTATTAACCGGAGACATAATACATGTGTGAATACATAGACAAACATAGTGTCACTAGTATGCCTCTACTTGACTAGCTCGTTGATCGAAGATGGTTAAGTTTCCTAGCCATAGACATGAGTTGTCATTTGATTAACGGGATCACATCATTAGGAGAATGATGTGATTGACTTGACCCATTTCGTTAGCTTAGCACTTGATCGTTTAGTTTGATGCTATTGCTTTCTTCATGACTTATACATGTTCCTATGACTATGAGATTATGCAACTCCCGTTTACCGGAGGAACACTTTGTGTGCTACCAAACATCACAACGTAACTGGGTGATTATAAAGGTGCTCTACAGGTGTCTCTGAAGGTACTTGTTGGGTTGGCGTATTTCGAGATTAGGATTTGTCACTCTGATTGTCGGAGAGGTATCTCTGGGCCCTCTCGGTAATGCACATCACATAAGCCTTGCAAGCATTGCAACTAATAAGTTAGCTACGGGATGATGTATTACGAAACGAGTAAAGAGACTTGCCGGTAACGAGATTGAACTAGGTATTGAGATATCGACGATCAAATCTCGGACAAGTAACATACCGATGACAAAGGGAACAACGTATGTTGTTATGCGATCTGACCAATAAAAGATCTTCATAGATTATGTAGGAGCCAATATGAGCATCCAGGTTCCGCTATTGGTTATTGACCGGAGACGTGTCTCGGTCATGTCTACATTATTCTCGAACCCATAGGGTCCGCACGCTTAACGTTACGATGACAGTTTCATTTGTTGGGTTTCATAGTAATTTCAAAAAATTTCCTACGGACATGCAAGATCATGGTGATGCATAGCAACGAGAGGAGGAGTATGATCTACATACCTAGTAGATCGACAATGTAAGTGTTTGTTTGATGTAGTCGTACGTCTTCACGATCCGACTGATCAAGCACCGAAACTACGGCACCTCCGAGTTCTAGCACACGTTCAGCTCGATGACGATCCCCGGACTCTGATCCAGCAAAGTGTCGGGGAAGAGTTCCGTTAGCACGACGGCGTGGTGACGATCTTGACGTGCTACTGCTGCAGGGCTTCGCCTAAGCACCGCTACATATTATCGAGGACTATGGTGGCTGGGGGCGCCGCATACGGCTAAGGAATAGATCACGTGGATCAACTTGTGTGTTCTAGGGTGCCTCTGCCTCAGTATATAAAGGACTAAAGGGGGGGAGGCTGGCCGGCCAAGGAGGGCGCGCCCCCCCCCAATCCTAGTTGGAATAGGATTCGCGGAGGGGAGAAAAGAGAGAGGGGCTGGCCCCCTCTCCTTGTCCTATTTGGACCAAGGGAGGGGAGCGGCGCACGGCCCATGTAGGGCTGCCTCTTCTCTTTTCCACTAAGGCTCATCATGGCCCATTTAGCTCCCGGGGGGTTCCGGTAACCTCCCGGTACTCCGGTAAAATCTCGATTTCACCCGGAACACTTCCGATATCCAAACATAGGCTTCCAATATATCAATATTTATGTCTTGACCATTTCGAGACTCCTCATCATGTCCGTGATCACATTCGGGACTCCGAACAACCTTTGGTACATCAAAATGCATAAACTCATAATATAACTGTCATCGTAACCTTAAGCGTGCGGACCCTACGGGTTCGAGAACAATGTAGACATGACCGAGACATGTCTCCAGTCAATAACCAATAGCAGGACCTGGATGCCCATATTGGCTCCTACATATTCTACGAAGATCTTTATCGGTCAGACCGCATAACAACATACGTCGTTCCCTTTGTCATCGGTATGTTACTTGCCCGAGATTCGATCGTCGGTATTCCAATACCTAGTTCAATCTCGTTGCCGGCAAGTCTCTTTACTCGTTCTGTAATACATCATCCCGCAACTAACTCATTTAGTTGCAATGCTTGCAAGGCTTTAAGTGATGTGCATTACCGAGAGGGCCCAGAGATACCTCTCCGACAATCGGAGTTACAAAACCTAATCTCGAAATACGCCAACCCAACATGTACCTTTGGAGACACCTGTAGTACTCCTTTATAATCACCCAGTTACGTTGTGACGTTTGGTAGTACCCAAAGTGTTCCTCCGGTAAACGGGAGTTGCATAATCTCATAGTTATAGGAACATATATAAGTCATGAAGAAAGCAATAGCAACATACTAAACGATCGGGTGCTAAGCTAATGGAATGGGTCATGTCAATCAGACCATTCTCTCAATGATGTGATCCCGTTAATCAAATAACAACTCATTGTTTATGGTTAGGAAACATAACCATCTTTGATTAACGAGCTAGTCAAGTAGAGGCGTACTAGTGACACTTTGTTTATCTATGTATTCACACATGTATTATGTTTCCGGTTAATACAATTCTAGCATGAATAATAAACATTTATCATGATATAAGGAAATAAATAATAACTTTATTATTGCCTCTAGGGCATATTTCCTTTAGTCTCCCACTTGCACTAGAGTCAATAATCTAGATTACACAGTAATGATTCTAACACCCATGGAGCCTTGGTGCTGATCATGTTTTGCTCATGCAAGAGGCTTAGTCAGCGGGTCTGCAATATTCAGATCCGTATGTATCTTGAAAATTTCTATGTCTCCCACTTGGACTAAATCCCGAATGGAATTGAAGCGTCTCTTGATGTGCTTGTTCTCTTGTGAAATCTGGATTCCTTTGCCAAGGCAATTGCACCAGTATTGTCACAAAAGATTTTTATTGGACACGATGCACTAGGTATGACACCTAGATCGGATATGAAATCCTTCATCCAGACTCCTTCATTTGCTGCTTCCGAAGCAGCTATGTACTCTGCTTCACATGTAGATCCCGCCACGACGCTTTGTTTTGAACTGCACCAACTGACAGCTCCTCCGTTTAGTAAAAACACGTATCCGGTTTGTGACTTAGAGTCATCCGGATCAGTGTTAAAGCTTGCATCGACGTAACCGTTTATGACAAGCTCTTTGTCACCTCCATATACGAGAAACATATCCTTAGTCCTTTTTAGGTATTTCAAGATGTTCTTGACCGCTGTCCAGTGATCCACTCCTGGATTACTTTGGTACCTCCCTGCTAGACTTATAGCAAGGCACACATCAGGTCTGGTACACATCATTGCATACATGATAGAGCCTATGGCTGAAGCATAGGGAACATCTTTCATTTTCTCTCTATCTTCTGCGGTGGTTAGACATTGAGTCTTACTCAACTTCACACCTTGTAACACAGGCAAGAACCCTTTCTTTGCTTGATCCATTTTGAACTTCTTCAAAACTTTGTCAAGGTATGTGGTTTGTGAAAGTCCAATTAAGCGTTTTGATCTATCTCTATAGATCTTAATGCCTAATATGTAAGCAGCTTCACCGAGGTCTTTCATTGAAAAACTCTTATTCAAGTATCCCTTTATGCTATCCAGAAATTCTATATCATTTCCAATTAGTAATATGTCATCTACATATAATATCAGAAATGCTACAGAGCTCCCACTCACTTTCTTGTAAATACAGGCTTCTCCAAAAGTCTGTATAAAACCAAATGCTTTGATCACACTATCAAAGCGTTTATTCCAACTCCGAGAGGCTTGCACCAGTCCATAAATGGATCGCTAGAGCTTGCACACTTTGTTAGCTCCCTTTGGATCGACAAAACCTTCTGGTTGCATCATATACAACTCTTCTTCCAGAAATCCATTCAGGAATGCAGTTTTGACATCCATCTGCCAAATTTCATAATCATAAAATGTGGCAATTGCTAACATGATTCGGACAGACTTAAGCATCACTACGGGTGAGAAGGTCTCATCGTAGTCAATCCCTTGAACTTGCCGAAAACCTTTTGCGACAAGTCGAGCTTTGTAGACAGTAATATTACCTTCAGCGTCAGTCTTCTTCTTGAAGATCCATTTATTCTCAATTGCTTGCCGATCATCGGGCAAGTCAACCAAAGTCCATACTTTGTTCTCATACATGGATCCCATCTCAGATTTCATGGCTTCAAGCCACTTTGCGGAATTTGGGCTCACCATTGCTTCTTCATAGTTCGTAGGTTCATCATGATCTAGTAGCATGACTTCTAGAACGGGATTACCGTACCACTCTGGTGCGGATCTTACTCTGGTTGATCTACGAGGTTCAGTAGTATCTTGTTCTGAAGTTTCATGATCATCATCATTAGCTTCCTCACTAACTGGTGTAGGTGTCATAGAAACAGTTTTCTGTGATGTACTACTTTCCAATAAGGGAGCAGGTACAGTTACCTCGTCAAGTTCTACTTTCCTCCCACTCACTTCTTTCGAGAGAAACTCCTTCTCCAGAAAGTTTCCGAATTTAGCAACAAAAGTCTTGCCTTCGGATCTGTGATAGAAGGTGTATCCAATAGTTTCCTTTGGATATCCTATGAAGACACATTTCTTCGATTTGGGTTCGAGCTTATCAGGTTGAAGCTTCTTCACATAAGCATCGCAGCCCCAAACTTTCAGAAACGACAACTTTGGTTTCTTGCCAAACCACAGTTCATAAGGTGTCGTCTCAACAGATTTTGATGGTGCCCTATTTAATGTGAATGCGGCCGTCTCTAGAGCGTATCCCCAAAATGATAGCGGTAAATCGGTAAGAGACATCATAGATCACACCATATCCAGTAAAGTATGATTACGACGTTCGGAGACACCATTATGCTGAGGTGTTCCAGGTGGCATGAGTTGCGAAACTATTCCACAATTTTTCAAATGTACACCAAACTCGTAACTCAAATATTCTCCTCCACGATCAGAACGTAGAAACTTTATTTTCTTGTTACGATGATTTTCAACTTCACTCTGAAATTCCTTGAACTTTTCAAATGTTTTAGACTTATGTTCATTAAGTAGATATACCCATATCTGCTTAAATCATCTGTGAAGGTGAGAAAATAACGATATCCGCCACGAGCCTCAATATTCATCGGACCACAATCATCTGTATGTATGATTTCCAACAAATCTGTTGCTCTCTCCATAGTACTGGAGAACGGTGTTTTAGTCATCTTGCCCATGAGGCACGGTTCACAAGTACCAAGTGATTCATAATCAAGTGGTTCCAAAAGTCCATCAGTATGGAGTTTCTTCATGCGCTTTACACCGATATGACCTAAACGGCAGTGCCACAAATAAGTTGCACTCTCATTATCAACTCTGCATTTTTTGGCTTCAACATTATGAATATGTGTGTTACTACTATCGAGATTCAACAAGAATAGACCACTCTTCAAAGGGTGCATGACCATAAAAGATATTACTCATATAAATAGAACAACCATTATTCTTTGATTTAAATGAATAACCTCTCGCATCAAACAAGATCCAGATATAATGTTCATGCTTAACGCTGGCACCAAATAACAATTATTTAGGTCTAATACTAATCCCGAAGGTAGATGTAGAGGTAGCGTGCCGACTGCGATCACATCGACTTTGGAACCGTTTCCCACGCGCATCGTCACCTCGTCCTTAACCAATCTTCACTTGATCCGTAGTCCCTGTTTCGAGTTGCAAATATTAGCAACAGAACCAGTATCAAATACCCAGGTGCTACTGCGAGCATTAGTAAGGTACACATCAATAACATGTATATCACATACACCTTTGTTCACCTTGCCATCCTTCTTATCCGCCAAATACTTGGGGCAGTTCCGCTTCTAGTGACCAGTCTGCTTGCAATAGAAGCACTCAGTTTCAGGCTTGGGTCCAGGTTTGGGTTTCTTCTCTGGAGTAGCAACTTGCTTGCCGTTCTTTTTGAAGTTCCCCTTCTTCTTCCCTTTGCCCTTTTTCTTGAAACTAGTGGTCTTGTTGACCATCAACACTTGATGCTCCTTCTTGATTTCTACCTCCGCAGCTTTCAGCATTGCGAAGAGCTCGGGAATAGTCTTATTCATCCCTTGCATATTATAGTTCATCACGAAGCTCTTGTAGCTTGGTGGCAGTGATTGGAGAATCCTGTCAATGACGCAATCATCTGGAAGATTAACTCCCAATTGAATCAAGTGATTATTATACCCAGACATTTTGAGTATATGCTCACTAACAGAACTGTTCTCTTCCATCTTGCAGCTATAGAACTTATTGGAGACTTCATATCTCTCAATCCGGGCATTTGCTTGAAATATTAACTTCAACTCCTGGAACATCTCATATGCTCCATGATGTCCAAAACGTTGTTGAAGTCCCGATTCTAAGCCATAAAGCATGGCACACTGAACTATCGAGTAGTCATCAGCTTTGCTTTGCCAAACGTTCATAACATCCGGCGTTGCTCCTGCAGCAGGCCTGGCACCTAGCGGTGCTTCCAGGACGTAATTCTTCTGTGCAGCAATGAGGATAATCCTCAAGTTACGGACCCAGTCGGTGTAATTGCTACCATCATCTTTCAACTTTGCTTTCTCAAGGAACGCGTTAAAATTCAACGGAACAACAGCACGAGCCATCTATCTACAATCAAACATAAACAAGCAAGATACTAATCAGGTACTAAGTTTCATGATAAATTTAAGTTCAGTTAATTTACTCAAAGAACTCCCACTTAGATAGACATCCCTCTAATCCTCTAAGTGATTACGTGATCCAAATCAACTAAACCATGTCCGATCATCACGTGAGATGGAGTAGTTTCATTGGTGAAAATCATTATGTTGATCATATCTACTATATGATTCACGCTCGACCTTTCGGTCTCCATGTTCCGAGGCCATATCTGTATATGCTTGGCTCGTCAAGTATAACCTGAGTATTCCGCGTGTGCAACTGTTTTGCACCCGTTGTATTTGAACGTAGAACCTATCACACCCGATCATCACGTGGTGTTTCAACACGAAGAACTTTCGCAACAGTGCATACTCAGGGAGAACACTTCTTGATAATTTAGTGAGAGATCATCTTATAATGCTACCGTCAATCAAAGCAAGATAAGATGCATAAAAGATAAACATCACATGCAATCAATATAAGTGATATGATATGGCCATCATCATCTTGTGCTTGTGATCTCCATCTCCGAAGCATCGTCGTGATCACCATCGTCATCAGCGTGACACCTTGATCTCTATCGTAGCATCGTTTTCGTCTCGCCAAGCTTGTGCTTCCACGACTATCGCTACCGTTTAGTGATAAAGTAAAGCATTACATCGCGATTGCATTGCATACAATAAAGCGACAACCATATGGCTCCTGCCGGTTGCCGATAACTCGGTTACAAAACATGATCATCTCATACAACAAAATTCAGCATCATGTCTTGACCATATCACATCACAACATGCCCTGCAAAAACAAGTTAGACGTCCTCTACTTTGTTGTTGCAAGTTTTACGTGGCTTCTACAGGCTTAAGTAAGAACCAATCTCACCTACGCATCAAAACCACAACGATAGTTTGTCAATTTGACTCTGTTTTAACCTTCGCAAGGACCGGGCGTAGCCACACTTGGTTCAACTAAAGTTGGAGAAACTGTCACCCACAAGCCACCTCTGTGCAAAGCACGTCGGGAGAACCGGTCTCGCGTAAGCGTATGCATAATGTCGGTCTGGGCCGCTTCATCCAACAATACCGCCGAACCAAAGTATGACATGCTGGTAGGCAGTATGACTTATATCGCCCACAACTCACTTGTGTTCTACTCGTGCATATAACATCAACATATAAAACCTAGGCTCGGATGCCACTGTTGGGTTTCGTAGTAATTTCAAAATTTTTCCTACGCACACGCAAGATCATGGTGATGCATAGCAACGAGAGGAGGAGTATGATCTACATACCTAGTAGATCGACAACGGAAGCGTTTGGTTGATGTAGTTGTACGTCTTCACGATCCGACCGATCAAGCACCGAAACTACGGCACCTCCGAGTTCTAGCACACGTTCAGCTTGATGATGATCCCCGGACTCTGATCCAGCAAAGTGTCGGGGAAGAGTTCCGTCAGCACGACGGCGTGGTGACGATCTTGACGTGCTACTGCTGCAGGGCTTCGCCTAAGCACCGCTACAATATTATCGAGGACTATGGTGGTTGGGGGCGCCGCACACGGCTAAGGAATAGATCACGTGGATCAACTTGTGTGTTATAGGGTGCCTCTACCTCAGTATATAAAGGACTAAAGGGGGGCAGGCTGGCCGGCCAAGGAGGGCGCGCCAGGAGAGTCCTACCCCCTCTGGGAGTAGGATTCCCCCCCAATCCTAGTTGGAATAGAATTCGCGGAGGGGGGAAAAGAGAGAGAGGGGCCGGCCCCCTCTCCTTGTCCTATTCGGACCAAGGGAGGGGAGGGGCGCGCGGCCCATGTAGGGCTGCCTCTTCTCTTTTCCACTAAGGCCCATCATGGCCCATTTAGCTCCTGGGGGGTTCCGGTAACCTCCCGGTACTCCGGTAAAATCTCGATTTCACCCGGAACACTTCCGATATCCAAACATAGGCTTCCAATATATCAATCTTTATGTCTCAACCATTTCGAGACTCCTCGTCATGTCCATGATCACATCCGGGACTCCGAACAACCTTCGGTACATCAAAATGCATAAACTCATAATATAACTGTCATCGTAACCTTAAGCGTGCGGACCCTACGGGTTTGAGAACAATGTAGACATGACCGAGACATGTCTCCAGTCAATAACCAATAGCGGGACCTGGATGCCCATATTGGCTCCTACATATTCTATGAAGATCTTTATCGGTCAGACCGCATAACAACATACATCGTTCCCTTTGTCATCAGTATGTTACTTGCCCGAGATTCATCGCCGGTATTCCAATACCTAGTTCAATCTCGTTGCCGGCAAGTCTCTTTACTCGTTCTGTAATACATCATCCCGCAACTAACTCATTTAGTTGCAATGCTTGCAAGGCTTTAAGTGATGTGCATTACCGAGAGGGCCCAGAGATACCTCTCTGACAATCGGAGTGACAAAACCTAATCTCGAAATACGCCAACCCAACATGTACCTTTGGAGACACCTGTAGTACTCCTTTATAATCACCCAGTTACGTTGTGACGTTTGGTAGTACCCAAAGTGTTCCTCCGGTAAACGGGAGTTGCATAATCTCATAGTTATAGGAACATGTATAAGTCATGAAGAAAGCAATAACAACATACTAAACGATCGGGTGCTAAGCTAATGGAATGGGTCATGTCAATCAGACCATTCTCTCAATGATGTGATCCCGTTAATCAAATAACAACTCATTGTTTATGGTTTGGAAACATAACCATCTTTGATTAACAAGCTAGTCAAGTAGAGGCATACTAGTGACACTTTGTTTGTCTATGTATTCACACATGTATTATGTTTCCGGTTAATACAATTCTAGCATGAATAATAAACATTTATCATGATTATAAGGAAATAAATAATAACTTTATTATTGCCTCTAGGGCATATTTCCTTCATCATTATGAGTTTATATATTTTGATGTACCGAAGATTGTTCGGAGTCTCGGATATGATCACGGACATGACGAGGAGTCTCTAAATGGTCGAGACATAAAGATCGATATATTGGACGGCTATATTAGGACAGTGGAAGTGTTTCGGGTGATTTCGGAGAAAACCGGAGTGCCGGAAGGGTTACCGGAACCCCCCGGGGAAGTATTGGGCCTTAGTGGGCCTGAGGGGAGAGAGGGCAGCAGCCCAGGAGGTGGCACGCCCCCTCCCATGGGGAGTCCGAATTGGACTACGGGAGGGGGCGCGGCCCCTCTTTCCCTCTCCCTCTCCCTCTCTTTCCTTCCCCCTTCTCTCTTCCTAGTTGGACTAGGAAAGGGGAGTCCTACTCCTACTAGGAGGAGGACTCCCCCCTCCTTGGCATGCCCCAAGGGCCGGCCGGCCTCTCCCCCTTGCTCCTTTATATACAGGGGCAGGGGGGCATCTCTAGACACACAAGTTGATCTTCGTGATCGTTCTCTTAGCCATGTGCGGTGCCCCCCTCCACCATAATCCTCGATAATATTGTAGCGGTGCTTAGGCAAAGCCCTGCGACGGCAGAACATCAAGATTGTCACCACGCCGTCATGCTGACGGAACTCTTCCCCGACACTTTGCTGGATTGGAGTCCGGGGATCGTCATCGAGCTGAACATGTGCTAGAACTCGGAGGTGCCGTAGTTTCAGTGCTTGATCGGCCGGGCCATGAAGACGTATGACTACATCAACCGCGTTGTGCTAACGCTTCCGCTTCCGGTCTACGAGGGTACGTAGACAACACTCTCCCCTCGCGTTGCTATGCATCACCATGATCTTGCGTGTGCGTAGGATTTTTTTTGAAATTACTACGTTCCCCAACAGTGGCATCAGAGCCAGGTTTTATGCGTTGATGTTATGCACGAGTAGAACACAAGTGAGTTGTGGGCGGTATTGTTGGATGAAGCGGCCCGGACCGACATTACGCGTACGCTTATGCGAGACTGGTTCTACCGACGTGCTTTGCACACAGGTGGCTGGCGGGTGTCAGTTTCTCCAACTTTAGTTGAATCGAGTGTGGCTACACCCGGTCCTTGCGAAGGTTAAAACAGCACCAACTTGACAAACTATCATTATTGTTTTTGATGCGCATGTAAGAACGGTTCTTGCTAAAGTCCGTAGCAGCCACGTAAAACTTGCAACAACAAAGTAGAGGACGTCTAACTTGTTTTTGCAGGGCATGTTGTGATGTGATATGGTCAAGACATGATGCTAAATTTTATTGTATGCGATGATCATGTTTTGTAACCGAGTTATGGGCAACTGGCAGGAGCCATATGGTTGTCGCTTTATTGTATGCAATGCAATTGCGCTGTAATGCTTTACTTTATCACTAAGCGGTAGAGATAGTCGTGGAAGCATAAGTTTTGGTGAGACGACAACGATGCTACAATGGTGATCAAGGTGTTGCGCCGGTGACGATGGTGATCATGACGGTGCTTCGAAGATGGAGATCACAAGCACAAGATGATGATGGCCATATCATATCACTTATATTGATTGCATGTGATGTTTATCTTTTATGCATCTTATCTTGCTTTGATTGACGGTAGCATTATAAGATGATCCCTCACTAGATTATCAAAGTATAAGTGTTCTCCCTGAGTATGCACCGTTGCGAAAGTTCTTCGTGCTGAGACACCACGTGATGATCGGGTATGATAGGCTCTACGTTCAAATACAATGGGTGCAAAATAGTTGCACACGCGGAATACTCAGGTTTAACTTGACGAGCCTAGCATATAACAGATATGGCCTCGGAACACAGAGACCGAAAGGTCGAGCATGAATCATATAGTAGATATGATCAACATATTGATGTTCACCATTGATACTACTCCATCTCACGTGATGATTGGACATGGTTTAGTTGATTTGGATCACGTGATCACTTAGAGGATTAGAGGGATATCTTTCTAAGTGGGAGTTCTTAAGTAATATGATTAATTGAACTTAAATTTATCATGAACTTAGTACCTGATAGTATCTTGCTTGTCTATGCTTGATTGTAGATAGATGGCTCGTGATGTTGTTCCATTGAATTTTAATGCGTTCCTTGAGAAAGCAAAGTTGAAATATGATGGTAGCAATTACACGGATTGGGTCCATAACTTGAGGATTATCCTCATTGCTACACAGAAGAATTACGTCCTGGAAGCACCGCTAAGTGCCAAGCCTGCTGCAGGAGCAACACCAGATGTTATGAACATTTAGCAGAGCAAAGCTGATGACTACTCGATAGTTCAGTGTGCCATGCTTTACGGCTTAGAACCGGGTCTTCAAGGACGTTTTGAACGTCATGGAGCATATGAGATGTTCCAGGAGTTGAAGTTAATATTTCAAGCAAATGCCCGAATTGAGAGATATGAAGTCTCCAATAAGTTCTATAGCTGCAAGATGGAGGAGAATAGTTCTGTCAGTGAACATATACTCAAAATGTCCGGGTATCATAATCACTTGACTCAACTGGGAGTTAATCTTCCTGTTGATAGTGTCATTGACAGAGTTCTTCAATCACTGCCACCAAGCTACAAAAGCTTCGTGATGAACTATAATATGCAAGGGATGAATAGGACTATTCCTGTGCTCTTCGCAATGCTAAAAGCCGCGGAGGTAGAAATCAAGAAGGAGCATCAAGTGTTGATGGTCAATAAGACCACCAGTTTCAAGAAAAAGGGCAAAGGAAAGAAGAAAGGGAACTTCAAGAAGAATAGAAAACAAGTTGCTGCTCAGGAGAAGAAACCCAAGTCTGGACCTAAGCCTGAAACTGAGTGCTTCGACTACAAGCAGACTGGTCACTGGAAGAGGAACTGCCCCAAGTATTTGACGGATAAGAAGGATGGCAAAGTGAACAAAAGTATATGTGATATACATGTTATTGATGTGTACCTTACTAATGCTCGCAGTAGCACCTGGGTATTTGATACTGGTTCTGTTGCGAACATTTGCAACTCGAAACAGGGGCTACGGATCAAGCGAAGATTGGCTAAGGACGAGGTGATGATGCGCGTGGGAAATGGTTCCAAAGTCGATGTGATCGCGGTCGGCACACTACCTCTACATCTACCTTCGGGATTAGTATTAGACCTAAATAATTGTTATTTTGTGCCAGCGTTGAGCATGAACATTATATCTGGATCTTGTTTGATATGAGATGGTTATTCATTTAAATCAGAGAATAATGGTTGTTCTATTTATATGAGTAATATCTTTTATGGTCATGCACCCTTGAAGAGTGGTCTATTTTTGATGAATCTCGATAGTAGTGATACACATATTCATAATGTTGAAATCAAAAGATGCAGAGTTGATAATGATAGTGCAACTTATTTGTGGCACCGCCGTTTAGGTCATATCGGTGTAAAGCGCATGAAGAAACTCCATACTGATGGACTTTTGGAACCACTTGATTATGAATCACTTGTGTCGTGGTTTTGTCACGGCAGATGTCCTAGAGAAAGGACTTAGTCGTGGAGCCATCGCGATGGGTTAGCTTGAAGGGGTTAAAACGGACACATGGATGCAAGAGAGTTTATACTAGTTTGGCCCCTTCAATGAAGGTAAAAGCCTATGTCTAGTTGTGATGGAATTGATGGGGTTTCGATGACTAGGGAGCAAACAAGCTTCGCCTATGTCTCGAGTTGTTGTCTGTCTTTGAACCGCCGCCGGGTCGTCCCCATTATATACACGGGTCACGCCCGTCGGTTCACAGAGTCCCAACACCGGTCCATATTCGTATCCGGGTTGGTCTCTCCTTATTCCTAACTTACAATGCAAGTTTATATACAAATGCCGGTTTACAGCTACAAGTCTAAAACCGACCACGGGCCTTAGGCCCTCATCTGTCTTCTTGGGCTTTAGCACTCTTGAACTACTGATGAAGTTGACCCGGCCCAGATAGGCCGGTTTACGCCCAGCAGTAATATCCCTAACATTAGGCCCCAGATTGATTTGAACGGGTTCATGTCAATCCTTTAGCAAAAACTTCATCTTCAACATCTTCTCATAAATTGGTAAACCGCCATGATGTCATCTTCTCTGATTGCTGTAAACCGGAGTGACGTCACCTGTCATAACGAAGCTTATCCATTATGCTTCCTTGTTTAATAGATCTGCGGAAATCGAGGTGACAGCTCCGTTTCGTGGCCCCTTGATTGTCGCGCATGACACATGTCCTTTTGCCTTATAAACAGGACAGAAGGGTCATTTCTTTTCTCCCCTTCATGCCTTTCTTCTTCGTCTTCCTCGCGTCGCCAGCCTCGGAGCTCCGCCGCCGCCGTCAACTTCTGCACCAACCTTGGCCGCTGCGTCAACCTGAACGCACCAGAGCACCGCGGCAACCTTCCGCGTCTTCCACAACTCTGGTAAGCCTTCTGCTCTTCTCAACACAGATCTGTTCTAGGGTTTCGTGTTCTTGCAGTGTTCATCACCTGTTCGTGTTCATATACTAGCTCCTGGATGCATCTGTGAACCCCTGCTTTGTGTAGCGCTAGCTTTTAGTATCCGCCTTTAGTTTCATGCCCAAGATCATAGATCTCACATATATTTCTGCCCATTGATTCAATACTGTTCTGCTTTGAGATTTTGAATTTTTTCTTATTTTCTGAACTTGCTTCAGATCCAACGCTGTAGAGAAATCTTGTGAAATATGTTTCTGCATACTTATCCATCCGCAATCTCAGCTGTTTCAATGCTTAGATCAGGCGGTTTAACTTTGTAGAAAAAAATTGCCAAACCGGTATATACCATTAGTCCCCTTGTTGAACCGCCAGTTGTTGTTGCTTCATAAAACTCCGGTTTAGATAGATCTGTCTCCGGTTTAACATTGCACATACCAATGTACCTTAATCAATGCATTTTTTGAACCGGGATCATCTACCTTGTAGATTTCATCATGGCCAAGCAAGTATATGAGTGCAACTGGGTTCCTTCTCGCGTCACAGAGGCTCAACTGGACGATTTAGTCCTGATCGGCGCCTTAGGCAGCAAATATACCATCCATTGGAGGGCTCCTGGCAAAGAATGCCCTCCCACACCTCAAGAAGGAGAGGTCGTCGTTTTCATAGATCACTTAGCCCGGGGTTTTAAGCCACCTGGTTCTAAATTTTACCGGGACGTTTTAGCCGATTTTCAACTCCATCCACAAGATACTGGCCCCAACTCTGTTACAAACATGTGTCACTTCCAAGTGCTCTATGAGGCGTTCTTTCAAGAGAGCCCACAGTGGAATTGTTCAAAGACTGTTTCCATCTGAACCGCCGTACTGAGTTTACTGACGGCTCCAATACGGAGTTGGGTGGCATGGCGATTCAGTAAAGGAAAGAGGTCACATACCCTCACGCCAAACTGCACAGCCACCCCAAAGAGTGGAATCAAACATGGTTCTATTGCAAAGACACCTCCCCTGCTGGTGAAAATCCCTTGCCTGGCTTTCGTCCGAAGCGGCTCAGCAATACACACCCTTTTCCGCAAAGGTTGACTGCCCAAGAGAGAAGCAAATATGCTCCTCAACTGTCGAAGCTCAGAGCCTTTATGGCCAACAGTTTAACAGGGGTTGATCTCGCCTGCTGTTGGATATCATGGAGCATACTGCCCCTTAGTCAATGCTCCGGTTTGATGTGCGAGTATACTGGCAGTGTTGATGATCCACTGCGACATTCCAACATCCAGCTCACCGATGAAGAAATCACAGAGGCTATGAATAAGATGCTGAATGAACTGGAACACATCTGTGCTAAAACCGGCCTGCTTCCCTTCTGTGCCACCAACAAACCGCCAGCTGTAAGAGTTTGATTTTTCTTTTTGCTGAATCTGCTGTTGATATATCTTGTCAGTGTTTAATATCAGTGTCTGTGTAACCAGGGCAATGATCCATTTTGGAGCAAGAAACTGCCGCAGGAGAAACCAGAAAAACCAGACAAACCGGAAAGGGCAACCCGGCAAAAGACTGAAGCTGTGAAGAAGACTGCCCACAGGAAAAGAACCACTTCATCCTCTAATCCGGCCCCTGATGATGATGTGGATTATCCGGACCTTGAGGTAGGGCTTGACTCACTTGGCTTATTTTTCATGCGTCTTATTGATGATGATATTTGTCAGGACGATGCCGAAGCCAGCCATGCTGATGCTGCAGAGGTAATTATTCTCTCTTCCGATTCAGAACCTTTGCCTTCACTAAAAATCCGTCAGGCAAACCGGAAAGTTAAATTTTCTCATCCTCTTGCTTATTTGGATCCCAAATTTCTTATGAAGACCCAACAGCACGAAGCTCGTCGCACAACCCGGCACAGCGGCCAGGTAGTTACCTCCGCCGGTTTACCGAACAGTCCGGTTCGGAAACGCCGTTCAGAGGTCTCTAATTTGCTTGTCAGTGCTTGTCGTAAAGCGGGCTGCTTTCGTCAACCTCTTAATCCATCTGACTCCGATTACCAGGTTACTTCCCACTCATCCTTTGGCGAGTCATCGGCTACTCAGCTGCCACCGCTCAAAATGGTGCTTGGGTAAGCTATACTTATCATAATATTTGCAGCACATCGCCTTGGAACATATGCTGTATTTGATTTTGTTATTCCTTTCAGGGCCAAGCCTAGGCCAAGCAAGAAGGCTCGCCTGGACAAAGCGGCCGAGGAGGATGCCGTCCTTGAACCGGGCAAAACACCAGATCTTGAAGCGGTTATTCCTGAGGATATACCGAATGATCCACCGCAGCAAGACGACGATCTTATTGCTGAAGAGAGACCTATTGATACCTCAAATCCTGTCAATCAGCCCACAAGCTCCATCCGGATTGAGAAATCCACTGGTCCAACAAAGCCTACTGACAAGCCAACAGCCCCAGTGCAAACCGGCGATACCAAGGATGATGAGGTTGTCATTACTGGCACTAGCCATACAGAGCCAAGCAATCCTGTCGCTTTGTCCAAACATTCTGCCAAGGAAGAATTTGCTGCCTTTGGCAAAGGCAAGTGGAATGCTGATCTAGCGACTTACGCTGCTCTGAACGCCCAAGATATCCATTCCGGCTACCTGAACCGGCTGTATACCAGTCGTCACTATGAAGCCAGTCTGGTTAATATGATGAAAGATAAATATGAGGCAACTTCCATATGCTCTTTCCTGCTTGTCTATTTCAATTCTTGTTGACGCTCCTAGCCCCCAAGGGTCGGTTTGTAATCTTCTTTCAAACCGAGACTGACTAATATAAATCTTAATGCTTTGAAATTCGCTGATGTAGTCCCCAAGGGCCGGTTTAACTTAGCGTAGTTAAACCAGGACTTTAAGTAATTGAGATCGCCGCATCAGAATATATACGAGCAAATAGCCATTAGCCCCCAAGTGCCAAGTTGAATACTTGTATTGATCTTGGGACTTTGTAAGCAATTGAAAGATGAAGATCAAATATGCATTAGCCCCCAAGTGCCAACTGCATAACTTGTTATGTGGTTGGTACTTCAATCCTTGTACCGTTTTGCTGAATCATATAACTGTCTGCATGCAGGCTGAGCTGAAGACAAAATAAAGCCAACTCGCCGATCTCCAAGATAATCTGAAATCCCAACAAGCTGAAACCTCCAAAGCAAAAGAGGAATTAACTAGCACTTTAAGCGCCATGGAACAGCTTAAGGAGAACTTCAAGAAGAAGCGGGCGGATTGGGCCACTAAAAATCCGCTTTAATCAAACGAGCAGAAGATGCCGAGGCTGCACTAAAACCGGTGGCGGATGAACTGACCAGCATAAAGCGGCACGTGCATGCCATGACCACTGCTATCTTTGGTAAGCCGATTTGACTTCTGAACTGATTCTGCCGTCTTACAGAACTACCGGTTTGTTAACCCTTTATGATATTTCAGGGACACGCATTGGTGACTTGGGGTCAGATGTGCGGAAGAAATCGAAAGCCGCCTATACATTGGTCGAACAACTGTATACTGGTGCATAGCGGATCATCTGTACTGCATCCCACAACAAGCCGACACCCACCTTGATTCAGGACACTCTGATGAAACTGTCGGTGCTTCTTGCCCGGGTTGAAGAGCTGAAGAAATCTACTGCTCGAACCGGTGCGATCAATGCCTTAATCCGGGCAAAAGCTTGGGTGCCGGATTTTGATCCTATTGAAGCGGCTCAGGGCTATCCCAGCTTGATGGAAGACGGGTCAGAGTTTGGTGAAGCGGATCTGCGAGCAATAAACCGGGAGGTGCGTCCGCTAGCTTGTCAATTGGCTGAAGAAGCAGACTTGTCTCATTATCAAGCCCAATATGACAATCAAAACAAGCGAATAGCTGCACCAATTCATGAAGCGGAAAATCTTATCCCTCCAATCCGTAAGCATACTTACGCTCCTGATATTGACCCGTCGTTGCTGATCCATGATGAAGTTGTTTTTCAAGCATTAATGGGAATCGACTGGACAACTGTTGATTTCCAGCCGCTGGGTAGAGAAACTGAAGCTGAAGCGGCGCAGGATGACCCACAACCATCAGGCCAGGCTGGTGACCAAGCTTGAACCGGAAGCCGGTTTAAAACTGCTTCTCCTTTGCGAAAAACAATGATCTTATTGTGGGCACCGTGTTGCCTTGTAATAGGCTAGCTGATACTTTTGATGTTGATATGCCTTCGTGCATAATCGCTGCCACTTGCTCTTCCTTTGGGTGATGAACTTTCCAAAGTACTTGCTGCAATAAAAAATCTTCAAGTGCCACCGCGGTTGTACCGTTAGGCGGAATATGATGTCTGCATACATGAAATCAAAACATCCGATTTTTTTAAGTATATGACCAAATTTTTGAGATACATAATACCTGCCATCGTTGAGCGTGAAGTTGGCTTGGCCAATCTTGAAGCGGAGTTTTATAAACCCACACTATTGGAGGAGATAGCAGCTCCCATATATATATGACGCCGGTTTATCATGTAAACCGTGCCGGGTTATAATAAACACCGTGTTAATCCATAAGAGGATGTTAACAAAAAAGATCAAACCGGGCAAATAGTCTCCGGATTGAAATGAACCGTGTTCCGTCAATTGACAGTGTGAACCGGTTGAAAACTTTGTCGGTTTAAAAAACACAATAAAAAGAAAGAAATACCTTTCAAACAAAAGTGTGAAGCAAAGGCAATGACAAAACCGTTTGCAAAAAAAGGCTTATTTAAGCTGATCAGATGGCGTTACCATGGCCGAACACGACCAAGCTCCCGATAGGTGTAACTATGGTTCTAGTCAGCCAGGTCCCCAAATGAAACCGTGGCATTTATGCCGATCAAGTGGCATGGCAATGGTTCTGGTTCGACTAAGCCCCCAAGTGATTCTGTGGCCTTAGGCCGATCAAGAGGCATGACTGGTTCAGACGTGACCAAGTCCCCAAGTGATCTGGTGGCTCTCGCCTATCAGGAGGTATTGTATTGGTTCAGACACGACCAAACCCCCAAGTGATATAACATGATGCTTGTAAAAAGCTAACTCAAGGGGTAAACCGGAGGCCGCTTTAGAACAACTCTGTGTAACCACACATGATGTAAAAGAACAGATACCCCGCTTTAGCTGAGGTTCCAGTTTATTACATTTAATCATAATATATGCATCATCGTAATATGTACATAAGTAGAGCCAATGGCTCAGGTATAGTAAGGCCGAAGATGAGCTATGTTCCACAGCCTGTTGGTCTCCTCCTCTGATGTACGTGAGTCCTTATGCTCTTGAATATCGATCAGATAGTATGACCCGTTGTGCAGATTCTTGCTGACCACGAAAGGCCCCTCCCAAGGTGGGGATAGCTTATGCATATCAGTCTGATCTTGGATGAGCCGAAGCACCAAAACTCCTTCCTGAAAGGTTCTGGTTCTGACTCGGCGACTGTGATAACGACGAAGATCCTGTTGGTAAATCGCCGAGCGGGCAGCTGCTATGTCACGTTCTTCATCCAACAGGTCCAAAGCGTCTTGCCGTGCTGTCTCATTGTCCGCTTCAACATAAGCCGCCACACGGGGTGAATCATGACGGATATCACTGGGGAGAACCGCCTCCGCTCCGTAAACCATGAAGAACGGTGTGTATCCTGTTGATTTGTTGGGTGTAGTATTGATGCTCCATAACACAGATGGTAACTCTTCTACCCAACAACCCGGTGTTCTCTACAAAGGAACCATAAGCCGGGGCTTGATGCCTCTCAGGATCTCTTGATTAGCCCTTTCTGCTTGACCATTGGACTGTCGATGTGCCACCGATGAGACGTCGAGCCGGATGTGCTCCCGTTCACAGAACTCCTTCATGGCACCTTTCGACAAATTGGTACCATTATCTGTGATGATACTGTGTGGAAAGCCAAACCGGGAAATCACTTTTTTGATGAACTGAACCGCCGTGGCCGCATCACACTTGCTAACAGGTTCTGCCTCCACCCACTTTGTAAACTTGTCAACCGCCACCAGGAGGTGGGTCTTTTTATCTTTGGACCTTTTGAAAGGCCCAACCATATCCAGACCCCAAGTCGCAAATGGCCAAGTAATTGGAATCATTCTCAATTCTTGAGCCGGCACATGAGAACGTCTTGAAAACTTTTGGCAACCGTCACATCGTCTGACCAGATCCTCCGCATCAGCATGAGCAGTTAACCAATAGAAGCCATGGCAAAATGCTTTAGCTACCAAAGATTTTGAACCGGCGTGGTGACCACAATCTCCTTCGTGGATCTCACGCAAAATTTCACGGCCTTCTTCAGGAGACACACAACGTTGAAATGCCCCTGATACACTGCAATGATGCAACTCGCCATTGATAATAGTCATGGACTTGGATCGCCGGATTATCTGTCGGGCCAGAGTCTCATCCTCTGGTAACTCGCCCCGGTTCTTGTACGCCAGGTAAGGAAGCGTCCAATCCAGAATAACATGAAGAGCTGCCACCAATTGAGCCTCCGGATCAGGAATAGCCAAATCCGCTTCACCAGGGATCTTGACCAACGGGTTGTGCAGCACATCCAGAAAAACATTGGGCGGGACCGGTTTGCGCTGAGAGCCCAGCCGACTTAAAGTGTCCGCCGCTTCATTCTTCCGTCGGTCCACGTGGTCCACCTAATATCCTTTAAAATGAACTACAACAATGTCCACCTCACGACGATACGCTGCCATGAGTGGGTCCTTGGAGTCCCAAGTTCCAGACACTTGTTGAGCCACGAGGTCCGAGTCACCGAAGCACTTAACTCGACTTAGGTTCATCTCCTTAGCCATCTGAAGACCATGGAGCAAGGCTTCATACTCAGCTGCATTGTTAGTACAAGGAAACATTAAGCGGAGAACGTAACAAAACTTATCACCTCGTGGGGAAGTTAATATGACTCCAGCCCCCGAGCCTTCCAATTGCCTGGATCCGTCAAAATGGATGGTCCAATATGTGTGATCTGGCTTTTCCTTAGGTGCTTGCATTTCTGTCCAATCATTGATGAAATCAACCAGTGCTTGAGACTTCACCGCTGTCCGAGGCACATACTTCAATCCGTGCGGCCCAAGCTCTATAGCCCACTTGGCAATCCGGCCAGTCGCTTCCCGGTTCTGGATGATATCCCCCAAAGGAGCAGAACTGACCACCGTAATTGGGTGCCCTTGGAAATATTGCTTAAGCTTCTGGCTTGCCATAAAAACTCCGTACACTAGCTTCTGCCAATGCGGATATCTTTGCTTGGACTCAATAAGTACATCGCTGATATAATAGACCGGACGTTGAACCGGATGCTCCTTACCTGCCTCCTTTCGCTCCACCACAATAGCCACGCTGACCGCACGAGCATTAGCAGCCACATATAGTAGTAACGGCTCCTTGTCAATGGGAGCGGCGAGCATAGGTGGATTGGCCAATTGCTGCTTTAAGTCCTCAAATGCTTCATCAGCAGCAGAACTCCAGACGAACTAATCCGTCTTCTTCAACATCTGATACAAAGGGATTGCCTTCTCACCAAGACGGCTGATAAACCGGCTTAACGCGGCAATCCGGCCTGCCAGGCGTTGAACATCATTGATACACTTCGGTTTAGCCAGGGAGGTGATGGCTGTGATTTTCTCCGGATTAGCCTCAATTCCCCTGTTGGACACCAGAAAACCCAATAACTTGCCCGCCGGTACACCAAAGACACACTTGTCCGGATTAAGCATCATCTTGTACGTCCTTAGGTTATCAAAGGTTTCCTTCAAATCGTCAACCAGAATCTCCTTCTCTCTGGACTTAACCACGATATCATCCACGTAAGCATGTACATTTCGGCCAATCTGCTTGTGAAGACAATTTTGTACACACCGTTGATAAGTTGCCTGTGCACTTTTGAGCCCAAAGGGCATAGACACATAGCAGAAGGCTCCAAAGGGAGTTATGAATGCCATCTTCTCCTAGTCCTTAATTGCCATTTTGATCTGATGATAGCCAGAATATGCATCCAAAAAACTTAAACGCTCACAACCCGCCGTAGCATCAATGATTTAATCAATACGGGGGAGGGCAAAAGGATCTGCTGGACAAGCCTTATTAAGATCTGTGTAATCCACACACATGCGCCAGGTGCCGTTTTTCTTAAGGACTAGCACCGGATTGGCAAGCCACTCAGGGTGAAAACCTTCAACAATAAAACCAGCTGCTAAGAGCCTGGCTACCTCTTCTCCAATCGCCTTGCGTCTTTCTTCGTTAAACCGGCGGAGGAACTGTTTCACCGGTTTGTATTTAGGATCCACATTAAGGGTGTGCTCAGCGAGTTGCCTCGGTACACCTGGCATGTGAGAAGGCTTCCATGCAAAAATGTCCCGATTCTCACGGATGAACTCGATGAGCGCGCTTTCCTATTTCGGATCCAAATTGGCACTGATGCTGAACTGCTTGGACGAATCACCAGGTATAAAATCAACAAGCTTAGTTTCTGCTGCCGATTTGAACTTCAGGGCCGGATCATGCTCCGTAGTTGGCTTCTTCAACGGAGTCATGTCCGCCGGATCAACATTGTCCTTATAATACTTCAGCTCCTCGGTGGCACAAATCGACTCTGCATAGGCCGCATCTCCTTCCTCGCACTCCAAAGCGATTTTGCGGCTTCCGTGAACCGTTATTGTCCCCTTATGACCCGGCATCTTGAGCTGCAAATACACATAATAGGGCCGTGCCATAAACTTGGCGTAGGCCGGTCGCCCAAACAGGGCGTGATATGGACTTTGGATTTTCACCACTTCAAACATCAATGTCTCCGACCTGGAATCAGGATCATCTCCAAAGGCCACTTCCAGAGCTATCTTACCAACAGGATATGCTGACTTGCCAGGTACTACACCGTGGAACACTGTATTAGACGGTTTGAGATTTTTATCTGTTAGTCCCATACGACGGAAGGTCTCATAGTATAAAATATTAATGCTGCTCCCTCCATCCATGAGTACTTTGGTGAACTTGTAACCTCCCACCTGAGGTGCCACCACCAGAGCCAACTGACTCGGATTATCAACCTGGGGAGGGTGATCCTCTCTGCTCCATATGATCGGCTGCTCAGACCAGCGTAGATAACGAGGCACGGCCGGTTCCACAGAGTTAACTGCCCGCCTCTGAACCTTCCGGTCTCGCTTGTCCAAGCTAGTGGTGAAAACATGGCACTGCCCACTATTCAACTGCTTTGGGTTGCTCTGGTAACCTTACTGTTGCTGCTGTTGGTTGTAACCACCCTGGTTGTTCTGACTATTTTGATCATTATGTCCGCTCGGATTACCATTAAATCCTGAACCGGAATTTCCTCCACCGTAACCCGGCCCAGACTCTGAGCCACCGCCAGAGCCGTGATCATACCGGAAAGCATTAGAATTCTTGAACTCCTGCATAATGAAGCAATCCTTCCAAAGGTGGTTTGTTGGCCCCTCCTTCGTCCCATGTCTTGGACAGGGCTGGCTCAGTAGATAGTTTAGGCGGTCCGGGTTAGGGTTGGGTGCCCCATTGCGATTTTTCGGTTTACCCTTGTGTCGCTGGCCATTGTCCTACGTGTTGGTATTAGACACAAAGTCCATGTTACCATCCGCTTTACGCTTGCCTCCACCACCATTGCCTGCCCAGTGATGCTGCTGACCTTTGGAGTTGCTGTTCCTCTTTCCCTTCCCTGCCTTGTCATCATCAGATTTGGGATCCTTGGTACTATCAGAATCAACATACTTTACCAAAGCAGCCATGAGGGTCCCCATGTCAGTGCAATGACGCTTCATCCGTCCCAACTTCAGCTTTAGGGGCCCAAACCGGCAGTTGCCTTCTAGGGTTAATACAACGGTGTCAGCGTTGATGCGGTCTGATGAATGCAACACTTGTGAAACCCGGCGCACCCAATGAGTCGTCGATTCTCCTTCCTCCTGGACGCAGGCAGCTAAGTCCACTATCGACATAGACTGTTTACATGTATCCTTAAAATTGCTGATAAACCGGGCTCGTAATTGGGCCCATGAACTGATAGAATTAGCCGGCAAGCTTTTTAACCAAGTACGAGCCGTTCCTTCAAGCATCATGGTGAAGTATTTCGCACATGCCGCGTCATCCACATCAAGCATCTCCATGGCCATCTCATAGCTCTCCACCCATGTCTCTGGAGGTTGATCCGCCGTGTAATTTGGTACTTTGCGCGGGCCTTTGAAATCCTTGGGCAGGCGCACATTGCGTAAAGCGGGGACAAGGCAAGGCACCCCCAAAGAACTAGAAGTAACACCAGGTTCGATCGAGATAGTTGGACGAACCGGCATGAGCTGCCGAGCCTGATGCTGTGCGGCTAACTCGGCCTCCCTGCGTGCTCGGGCCCGGTCCACCACTTCCTGAGCGTTATCAGCACCACCCGCCGGGTTGTTGCCACGGGGTGCTCCACGTTGTTCATTACTCGACACTGCCGGTTCATCCATATTTTTTATAGCTCCGGCTTGGACGGGGGGTTGAGTGGATCCGGTCGCGGCTGTATGAGTATTCTTCGTGTTGGACCAAAGCTGTCCTCAGAAGCTCCTTAACCCGTCGCGTTTCTACTGCCTGCGGCGAGTCACCTTCAATTGGAATGGCCTCCAGCCGTGTAGCAGCAGCGACGACATTGTCCATTGGGTTGGAGTAGTGACCCGGAGGTGTTAAAACAGCCTGAGGTATAATGGTGTTTTGACGAGGCGGGTCCATCCGACGAGGCTGAATCGGTGCACCGGTCCCAGGAGCTTCCGCCCGGTTTCCCTCCAGCGAATTACCGGCTCCTGCTCTCGGGGTGTTGAAAAGGTCTCTGGCTTCGAAAACCGGAGGCAAACGGGATCGGTACTTCCTCCTCATGACTTCATGCGACGCGCTCTGGTCCAGCATGAGCCTGTAGGCTTGTGCGTCTAGAGCGGCCTGCTTTGTGGCCATCCTGGTGTCCTCAGCTGCCAGATCCGCCTTGGCCTGGGTGATCTGTTCCTTTACTTTTGCAATCTCCGCGTTGTGGACGTCCTGATCCGCCGGATTAGCTTCCGCCATAAGCACAACCAATGCATCAAATAGCTCTGATAGAACTTGAGCCGGCGGGCGCACAGGGCCTCCTGCCCCGGCAGCCGTCGCTGCTGCTGAACTGGAGGTTGTTGCCGCAGCGGTCGAAGAATGAAGCGCTGCTTGTGTGCCGGCCATGAATATTCCGACTCGGTTGGGCAGATCAGAGGGGTCCGGAATATTGTCGCCATCGGAACAGCCCCCAATCCGGCCATCTTGTAGTTGATAAAGAGATTCGGTTTCCCTGGTCGATGACTCATCATCGGAACAAACGACGGTCTCGCCGCAAGATTCCGATCCATCCTCATAACTTCCTCCATGAATGACTCCCACGAAGGCACGCTTCATGGCCGGTTTAACCCGGGCAGATCGCGCACGCTGAGCCGTCTCGACGAGGTCGGTGCAGATGTCCGGCTCAGGGCCCGGTTCACCGATCTTTCCAATGAAAACATGAATGCCACCAAAGGGGACCCGGTACCCGTACTCAACTGAGCCGGCCTCGGGGCCCCAGCTTGCGTCGTCGATGTAGAGCTTGCCGCGACGACTCTTAGTCATCCGGCCTATAGCGTAGCCCTCGAGTCCTTCAAAGCGTCCCTCCAAGAACCTGAAACCATCGTGCGATAGCCCCACGGTGGGCGCCAACTGTCGTGGTTTTGTCACGGCAGATGTCCTAGAGAAAGGACTTAGTCGTGGAGCCATCGCGACGGGTTAGCTTGGAGGGGTTAAAGCGGACACAGGGACGCTAGAGAGAGTTCGGCCCCTTCAATGAAGGTAAAAGCCTACGTGTAGTTGTGATGGAATTGATGGGGTTTCGATGACTAGGGAGCAAACAAGCTTCGCCTATGTCTCGAGTTGTTGTCTGTCTTTGAACCGCCGCCGGGTCGTCCCCATTATATACATGGGTGACTCCCGTCGGTTCACAGAGTCCCAACACCGGTCCATATTCGTATCCGGGTTGGTCTCTCCTTATTCCTAACTTACAATGCAAGTTTATATACAAATGCATGTTTACAACTACAAGTCTAAAACCGACCACGGGCCTTAGGCCCTCATCTGTCTTCTTGGGCTTTAGCACTCTTGAACTACTGATGAAGTTGACCCGGCCCAGATAGGCCGGTTTACGCCCAGCAGTAATATCCCCAACAACTTGGTACTTGCGAACCGTGCCTCATGGGTAAGATGACTAAAACGCCATTCTCCGGTACTATGGAGAGAGCAACGGATTTGTTGGAAATCATACATACAGATGTATGTGGTCCAATTAATGTTGAGGCTCGTGGCGGATATCGTTATTTTCTCACCTTCATAGATGATTTAAGCAGATATGGGTATATCTACTTAATGAAACATAAGTCTAAAACATTTGAAAACTTTAAAGAATTTCAGAGTGAAGTTGAAAATCATCATAATAAGAAAATAAAGTTTCTATGATCTGATCATGGAGGAGAATATTTGATTTACGAGTTTGGTCTACATTTGAAACAATGCGGAATAGTTTCGCAACTCATGCCACCTGGAACACCACAGCGTAATGGTGTGTCCGAACATTGTAATCGTACTTTATTAGATATGGTGCGATCTATGATGTCTCTTACTGATTTACCGTTATTGTTTTGGGGTTATGCTTTAGAGACGGCTGCATTCATGTTAAATAGGACACCATCGAAATCCGTTGAGACGACGCCTTATGAACTGTGGTTTGGCAAGAAACCAAAGTTGTCGTTTCTAAAAGTTTGGGGCTGCGATGCTTATGTGAAAAAGCTTCAACCTAATAAGCTCGAACCCAAATCGGAGAAATGTGTCTTCATAGGATACCCAAAAGAGACTGTTGGGTACACCTTCTATCATAGATCCGAAGGCAAGACTTTTGTTGCTAAATTCGGAGTTTTTCTAGAGAAGGAGTTTCTCTCGAAAGAAGTGAGTGGGAGAAAAGTAGAACTTGATGAGGTAACTATACCTGCTCCCTTATTGGAAAGTAGTACATCACAGAAACCGGTTTCTGTGACACTTACACCAATTAGTGAGGAAGCTAATGATAATGATCATGAAACTTTAGATCAAGTTACTACCGAACCTCGTAGATCAACCAGAGTAAGATCCGCACCAGAGTGGTACGGTAATCCTGTTCTGGAAGTCATGCTACTAGATCATGATGAACCTACGAACTATGAAGAAGCGATGGTGAGCCCAGATTCCGCAAAATGGCTAGAAGCCATGAAATCTAAGATGGGATCCATGTATGAGAACAAAGTGTGGACTTTGGTTGACTTGCCCGTTGATCGGCAATCAATTGAGAATAAATGGATCTTCAAGAAGAAGACTGACGCTGACGGTAATGTTACTGTCTATAAAGCTCGACTTGTTGCAAAAGGTTTTCAACAAGTTCAAGGGATTGAATATGATGAGACCTTCTCACCCGTAGCGATGCTTAAGTCTGTCCGAATCATGTTAGCAATTGCCGCATTTTATGATTATGAAATTTGGCAAATGGATGTCAAAACTGCATTACTGAATGGATTTCTAGAAGAAGAGTTGTATATGATGCAACCAGAAGGTTTTGTCGATCCAAAGGGAGCTAACAAAGTGTGCAAGCTCCAGTGATCCATTTATGGACTGGTGCAAGCCTCTCGGAGTTGGAATAAACGCTTTGATAGTGTGATCAAAGCATTTGGTTTTATATAGACTTTTGGAGAAGCTTGTATTTACAAGAAAGTGAGTGGGAGCTTTGTAGCATTTCTGATATTATATGTGGATGACATATTATTGATTGGAAATAATATAGAATTTCTGGATAGCATAAAGGGATACTTGAATAAGAGTTTTTCAATGAAAGACCTCGGTGAAGCTGCTTACATATTGGGCATTAAGATCTATAGAGATAGATCAAGATGCTTAATTGGACTTTCACAAAGCACATACCTTGACAAGGTTTTGAAGAAGTTCAAAATGGATCAAGCAAAGAAAGGGTTCTTGCCTGTGTTACAAGGTGTGAAGTTGAGTAAGACTCAATGTCTAACCACCGCAGAAGATAGAGAGAAAATGAAAGATGTTCCCTATGCTTCAGCCATAGGCTCTATCATGTATGCAATGCTGTGTACCAGACCTGATGTGTGCCTTGCTATAAGTCTAGCAGGGAGGTACCAAAGTAATCCAGGAGTGGATCACTGGACAGCGGTCAAGAACATCTTGAAATACCTAAAAAGGACTAAGGATATGTTTCTCGTATATGGAGGTGACAAAGAGCTTGTCATAAACGGTTACGTCGATGCAAGCTTTAACACTGATCCGGATGACTCTAAGTCACAAACCGGATACGTGTTTTTACTAAACGGAGGAGCTGTCAGTTGGTGCAGTTCAAAACAAAGCGTAATGGCGGGATCTACATGTGAAGCAGAGTACATAGCTGCTTCGGAAGCAGCAAATGAAGGAGTCTGGATGAAGGATTTCATATCCAATCTAGGTGTCATACCTAGTGCATCGTGTCCAATAAAAATCTTTTGTGACAATACTGGTGCAATTGCCTTGGCAAAGGAATCCAGATTTCACAAGAGAACAAGCACATCAAGAGACGCTTCAATTCCATTCGGGATTTAGTCCAAGTGGGAGACATAGAAATTTTCAAGATACATACGGATCTGAATATTGCAGACCCGCTGACTAAGCCTCTTGCATGAGCAAAACATGATCAGCACCAAGGCTCCATGGGTGTTAGAATCATTACTGTGTAATCTAGATTATTGACTCTAGTGCAAGTGGGAGACTAAAGGAAATATGCCCTAGAGGCAATAATACAGTTATTATTTATTTCCTTATATCATGATAAATGTTTATTATTCATGCTAGAATTGTATTAACCGGAAACATAATACATGTGTGAATACATAGACAAACATAGTGTCACTAGTATGCCTCTACTTGACTAGCTCGTTGATTGAAGATGGTTAAGTTTCCTAGCCATAGACATGAGTTGTCATTTGATTAACGGGATCACATCATTAGGAGAATGATGTGATTGACTTGACCCATTTCGTTAGCTTAGCACTTGATCGTTTAGTTTGATGCTATTGCTTTCTTCATGACTTATACATGTTCCTATGACTATGAGATTATGCAACTCCCGTTTACCGGAGGAACACTTTGTGTGCTACCAAACGTCACAACGTAACTGGGTGATTATAAAGGTGCTCTACAGGTGTCTCCGAAGGTACTTGTTGGGTTGGCGTATTTTGAGATTAGGATTTGTCACTCCGATTGTCGGAGAGGTATCTCTGGGCCCTCTCGGTAATGCACATCACATAAGCCTTGCAAGCATTGCAACTAATAAGTTAGGTGCGGGATGATGTATTACGGAACAAGTAAAGAGACTTGCCGGTAACGAGATTGAACTAGGTATTGAGATACCGACGATCAAATCTCGGGCAAGTAACATACTGATGACAAAGGGAACAACATATGTTGTTATGCGGTCTGACCGATAAAAGATCTTCGTAGAATATGGAGGAGCCAATATGAGCATCCAGGTTCCGCTATTGGTTATTGACGGGAGACGTGTCTCGGTCATGTCTACATTATTCTCGAACCCGTAGGGTCCGCATGCTTAACGTTACGATGACAATTTCATTATGAGTTTATATATTTTGATGTACCGAAGATTGTCCGGAGTCTCGGATATGATCACGGACATGACGAGGAGTCTCGAAATGGTCAAGACATAAAGATCAATATATTGGACGGTTATATTCGGACACCGGAAGTGTTTCGGGTGATTTCGGAGAAAACCGGAGTGCTGGAAGGGTTACCGGAACCCCCCGGGGAAGTATTGGGCCTTAGTGGGCCTGAGGGGAGAGAGAGGGCAGTATCCCAAGATGTGGCGCGCCCCCTCCCATGGGGAGTCCGAATTGGACTAGGGGAGGGGGGCGCGACCCCTCTTTCCCTCTCCCTCTCCCTCTATTTCCTTCCCCCTTCTCTCTTCCTAGTTGGACTAGGAAAGGGGAGTCCTACTCCTACTAGGAGGAGGACTCCCCCCTCCTTGGTGCGCCCCAAGGGCCGGCCGGCCTCTCCCCCTTGCTCCTTTATATATAGGGGCAGGGGGGCACCTCTAGACACACAAGTTGATCTTCGTGATCGTTCTCTTAGCCGTGTGCGGTGCCCCCCTCCACCATAATCCTCGATAATATTGTAGCGGTGCTTAGGCGAAGCCCTGCGACGGTAGAACATCAAGATCGTCACCACGCCGTCGTGCTGACGGAACTCTTCCCTGACACTTTGCTGGATCGGAGTCCGGGGATCGTCATCGAGCTGAACGTGTGCTAGAACTCGGAGGTGCCGTAGTTTCGGTGCTTGATCGGTCGGGCCATGAAGACGTACGACTACATCGACCGCGTTGTGCTAACGCTTCCGCTTTCGGTCTACGAGGGTACGTAGACAACACTCTCCCCTCTCATTGCTATGCATCACCATGATCTTGTGTGTGCGTAGGAAATTTTTTGAAATTACTACGTTCCCCAACACACCTTTCAACCATTTTTAATTGTGTATGACTTCCTCGAGCATACATCATTATATCATTTGATGTGACTAATGATATCTCCTTGTTCACATAATTTTGGAAACCCGTCTTTTGGAAGTCTCGATAAATTCTCACTGAGTTCATCAGCTACCTCCTTATCCCTTCATTGGTTTAATGATGAGCTCTTGTTTCAGAACTCGCTTCCATAGTACATTTCCTGAGAATCTTACAATGTCGTCTCATAAATTTGTTTTGCACCTTTTCTTCTCGGGCATCCTGAGTCTGAGGTACCTGACACCAATCAGATTCGAATCTCGGTCAGATATGATGGTTGGAAAATATCTCCATGAGTTATAACATTGGTCTTTATATGACCCGGTAAGATGATGTCATGCCTAGCACACCTGGCAGGAGGACCTATTGTTATAGTTTCCTTTTCAGCAAGGTTATCCATTCTTCCATGAGGAAATTGTAAGACTTATTCTACAAGTTATTTCTGATGGATCCTTTGTGTTTCCAAAGTCTGATCTTCACCTGTTGACCATGTCCATGCTATCTTGAAGCATATCTGTGGTACTACGATCTTCAATAAGAAAATTTGAAGCACAATGCTATAATTTCTTTATCAATTATACAAACACCTTTGTATGGATAATGTCATGAAATTTCTCTCCCCTTACGTAAAGGTTTTTCTTCATTATATCATGTCATGAATATCATGCTCTGCTTGTCCTTGGGAAGGATATACCCCTGAAATATGTGTTTAAACATATTTTCCTTTCCATTGTTCTGTTTAATCTGATAATCACACCTTCCTTTCCATTGTTTGGTTTAACCTTTCTGGTGCTCTATATGATCTAAGCCGTAATATTCTCCTGCTTATGTAAACACCTATGTGTACAATTCTGTCAGCAAGACCCTGTTACTATTATTGATGACATTCTGGTAACCACTGATGGGCGAGAACTTTGCCTATTGGTCCGCCTCGTTTCAACAAGTGGGAAAATGGTTCTCTTCGTCCCTCGCCCTAGGTACCAACGTTGTTGCCAACAAAACTGACAGGCTATCCTCTGACATACCTTGCAATCTTGACCGTGCAAATGTTAGCGCCTTCCTGCTTTTAACCCACATGGTGGGTCCATAATCCACAGTTCCACAGGATTGAAACCCGACTCTCTTGTACACCCTCCTATTTCCAAAGTTATTCCTCGTGCGTGGCCTCATATGTAATTCACGAGCCACCTTCCGAGATATCATCAATTCTAATATCAGACACAAAACTTAATCCCATTGCTCTGGACCTCTTTTACACTTCGTTTCAGGCATCGAACGATTGCCTACCCGCTTGAAACTTCTCATGGCACCTTCTTACTTTGCTCTTGATATTTTCCTAAGTTTCAGTTCAAGAGTTACTTTCCGCCACCTTCCCTGATGTTAGATACTAGATAGTCAACCTTGCAGAGGTCCGTTCCCCCAGAATATACCCACCCTTTATTCTTTCGTAAGTACGATGGAGTTCCTAAGAAAGGAGGCCGACTTCTTCATGATGACTTGGAGCAGAGAAATAAAGACATCAATGTAATGGATCGACCTCTTCGAGAAGAGCAACCAAGACCAACAAGACTCGTTAGAATTTCGTAACCAGATCTTTCCCCTTACTCCACCTCTTAAAATCTTGGGACAAGATTTCTTGTAGTAGAGGAGATTTGTAACACCCAGGTAGTTAAGCTACAGTAACCACACACTAATGGCGCCGTGTCATCGCGGTTAACTTTCTAAACCTCACTTTGATCCAAACCGAATTCAAATTCAATTTTAAAAATGAAGTCAAATTATTATTTCTTCAAATGGTAAAACAAAATTTTTTGCTGGGTTACAAAAATTCACTAACTAATTGTCATATAAGAACAAAAGTCTGTAGAAGTAAGTAGATGCTCCTAACCTAATAAAACAGGGCCAATAGCTCTAGTTTTGGCTTTTTCAAGAATTAACAAAAGGCTAGACATTTTTCAATTGCCCCCAAACTTAGCGGACAACCCCATAATATCGCAAAGTAATTCTATGACAAGTCTCTCATTTAACAAAGTTCATTTAGACTTAAAATATAATGCAATATAGGATTAAAGAAAATAGTAAATATGTTTCAAAAAAAACTAAACTAACCTACTGGGCTCTTGGCCCATCTAATAAACAACTAGGCCCAGCTCGGCGCCCCTCGTTTAACCTAGTCCTTACCCAACACCCGATCGATCCCCTCGATCCCTCACCATCTCCCTCACGCCGCCACACGCCCAGAGACGAGCTACCTCACGCCCGAAACCCCCCTCACAGTCTCTCCTCTCCCCCGCTTCCCCGCAGCTCTCCAACGCTCCCCTGGCGGGTCGCAGCCGCTGTTCACCGGCAAGGCAACCACTGCCCCAGCATCTCCTTCCTCTCGTCTCCAGCATCGCCGCCGCCCTAGCTTTGCAGGACGCCGTGCGCGAGCCCCGCGCCACCGCCGCCAATGGTCTCCGGCTGGCCACCAGCAAGCCGTCGGCTTCCCCGAACCCCCTCGCTGTGAGCTCACTGTCGGCCCCTCCGCTTCCCTCTCTGTCATAGCGCCATCACCCGCATGCTCCGAGCGTCGTGGCCGCACCCGTTCGCCACAGGTCGCGGTCACCACGCGCAGCCCCCTGTCCGCGCCCTTGGCCACCTTGTCGCGCACGCCTCGTGCCTGCCCGTTACCCGCATCGCCCGCGCTTTGGCCGACCGTTGCACCCGCCACGCTCCCTGGCCGTGCTCGCGGGCCTCAGGCCCTGACCGACCGCGCCCGTTGTCGCGCCTGCTCGCCCAACGGTGACCTAGTGCGCGCCCGCTCGTCCACGCTGCAACCCGCTACGATGCTCGACGCCCGCCTGCGTGCGCCCCCGCCGTTGCTGGTCGCCCCTACCGCACGCCCATGCTGCTACCGCCTGCCGCTGGCCCCGCCCGCGATGGCTCTAGCCGCAACTGCTCACGTAGTCCTCGGAGCCGCTCCGCCGTGGCCGGATGCCATGTTCGCCAACCGCCGGCTCCCCGCCTTAGGGTGTGCTCGTGCGTGAGCACAGCCACATAGTGGCTGGCACGTGCCACCGACACACGGGCCCCAACAGATTAGATTAGGAACTAATCAAATTAGCTAACCTCTAATAGACACTAACAACAGGGCCCCACCTACTAATTAGGATAAATTAAATTAAAACACAACCCTGTTAAAAAGTAAGAGTCAATGACATGCGGGCCCCGCTGACCCTGTTGACCAGTCTACTTCTGACTCTACATGCTGACTCAGCCCACTGTACCCCAAATGTCAGCCTCTTGCACACTATTGGGTACACTTCTCTGTGTACCAGTAGCAGTTTAGGTATTTTAATTTTCAAATTAATTTAAATTGGGAAATTTTAGAAAATGTTTAAAACTTTGAAAATTAATATAAAATAAACCATAACTCGGATGAAAATACTTTATACATGAAAGTTGCTCAGAACGACGAGACGAATCCGGATACGCAGCCTGTTCGTCCGCCACACATCCCTAGCATAGTGAACATGAAACTTCCCCCCTCCGGTTCATCTGTCCGAAAACGCGAAACACCGGGATACTTTCCTGGTTGTTTCCCTCCTTCACCGGTATCACCTCCTACTGCATTACGGCACACCTAGTACCGTTACTTGTCATGTCATGCATCAATATGCATCTGTTTGCATTGTATTCATTGTTTCTTCCCCCTCTTCTCTCCGGTAGACTACGAGACTGACGCCGCTGCTGGTGCCCCGATCGACTACGCTGTTGACGACCCCTATTTGGTAGAGCAACCAGGCAAGCCCCCCCTTTGATCCCAGATATCGCCTATTCTTATCTCTACTGCTTGCATTAGAGTAGTGTAGCATGTTACTGCTTTCCGTTAATCCTATCCTGATGCATAGCCTATCATTGTTGCTACAGTTATTGATACCTTACCTGCAATCCTAAATGCTTAGTATAGGATGTTAGTTTATCATTACTGGCCCTACATTCTTTTCCTTCTGCCGTGCTATACTATTGGGTCGTGATCACTAGGGAGGTGATCACGGGTATATACTTATATACATATACATGATACATGTGATGACTAAAGACGGGTCGGCTCGTAGAGTACCCGCGAGTGATTCACGGATTGGGTCTGAAAGGACGTTTGTCCCGACGGCCCTCTGAGTGGATCTTTGTGGCGGAGCGACAGGGTAGGTTGAGACCACCTAGAAGAGAGAGGTGGGCCAGGCCCTGGTCGACGTCCGCGGTTATTTCAGCATAACACACTTAACGAGGTCTTGGTATTTGATCCGAGTCTGGCCACTGGCCTATACGCACTAACCAACTACGCGGGAATAGTTATGGGCACTCGATGTTGTGGTATCAGCCGAAGCCTTCGTGACGTCAGCGACTGTGCGGCGCGCGCCGGGTTGGACTGGAACGCCTGCTCTTGTATAGGGGAGGCTAGGTCTGCTCGCCGGCCGCTGATACGTCTCAGACGTATCTATAATTTTTGATTGCTCCATGCTATATTTATCTACTGTTTTGGACATTATTGGGCTTTATTTACCACTTTTACATTATTTTTGGGACTAACCTATTAACCGGAGGCCCAGCCCAGAATTGCTGTTTTTTTTGCCTATTTTAGGGTTTCGAAGAAAAGGAATATCAAAGGGAGTCCAAACGGAATGAAACCTTCGGGAACGTGATTTTCTCACCGAATATGATCCAGGAGACTTGGACCCCACGTCAAGAAACAAAGGAGGGAGCCACGAGGTAGGGGCGCGCCTACCCCCCTAGGCGCGCCCTCCACCCTCGTGGGCCCCCTGTTGCTCCACCGACGTACTCCTTCCTCCTATATATACCTACGTACCCCCAAACGATCAGATACGGAGCCAAAACCCTAATTCCATCATCGTAACTTCCTGTATCCACGAGATCCTATCTTGGGGCCTGTTCCGGAGCTCCGCCGGAGGGGGTATCCATCACGGAGGGCTTCTACATCAACACCATAGCCTCTCCGATGAAGTGTGAGTAGTTTACCTCAGACCTTCGGGTCCATAGTTATTAGCTAGATGGCTTCTTCTCTCTTTTTGGATCTCAATACAATGTTCTCCCCCTCTCTTGTGGAGAACCATTCGATGTAATCTTCTTTTTGCGGTGTGTTTGTTGAGATCGATGAATTGTGGGTTTATGATCAAGTCTATCTATGAATAATATTTGAATCTTCTCTGAATTCTTTTATGTATGATTGGTTATCTTTGCAAGTCTCTTCTAATTATTAGTTTGGTTTGGCCTACTAGATTGATCTTTCTTGCAATGGGAGAAGTGCTTAGCTTTGGGTTCAATCTTGCGGTGTCCTTTCCCAGTGATAGTAGGGGCAGCAAGACACGTATTGTATTGTTGCCATCGAGGATAACAAGATGGTTTTTTTACCATATTGCATGAATTTATCCCTCTACATCATGTCATCTTGCTTAAGGCGTTACTCTGTTTTCATTAACTTAATACTCTAGATGCATGCTGGATAGTGGTCAATGACTGAAGTAATAGTAGTAGATGCAGGCAGGAGTCGGTCTACTTGTCTCGGACGTGATGCCTATATACATGATCATACCTAGATATACTCATAACTATGCTCAATTCTGTTAATTGCTCAATAGTAATTCGTTCACCCACCGTAGAATACTTATGCTCTTGAGAGAAGCCACTAGTGAAACCTATGGCTCCCGGGTCTATCTTCATCATATTAATCTTCCAATACTTAGTTATTTCCTTTGCTTTTTTACTTTGCCTTTATTTTACTTTGCATCTTTATCATAAAAATACCAAAAATATTATCTTATCATATCTATCAGATCTCACTCTCGTAAGTGACCGTGAAGGGATTGACAACCCCTTATCGCATTGGTTGCAAGGAGTTATTTGCTTTGTGCAGGTACTAGGGGACGCGCGCGCAACCTCTGAAAGTGCGTTATATCGACTAGTGGGGGGGGGTGAATAGGCGATTTTTATGAAAGTCTTCAAAACGTGGAAGTTATGAAGACAAACGATAGAAATAAACCTATTACCCTGCAGCGGAAGGTAGACTACACTAGGCAAGCCATAGTCAAGTATTCAATAGAGTGAAAGCACAATGACTAATAGCAGCAATCTAGTAAGGATCAGGTAGGAAGATATTGTGAAGCCACACAGAACACGCAGTCACTCAGTGAAGACAAAAGATAGTGCGAACATACAATGACTTCACAAGGAGTAACAGTAAGTAAAGGGAAGGGAAGATGAAACCAGTGACTCGCTGAAGACAATGATTTGTTGGACCAGTTCCAATTGCTGTGACAACTGTACGTCTGGTTAGGGCGGCTAGGTATTTAAACCTTAGGACACACAGTCCCGGACACCCACTCCTGAACAGCAGCTCAGGACACCCAGTCCTCACCGTATTCCCCTTGAGCTAAGGTCACACAGACCTCACCCAATCACTCTGGTAAGTCTTCAAGGTAGCCTCCCAAACCTTCTCAGACTTCGTTCACCGGCAATCCGCAATGTCTCTTGGATGCTCAGAACGCGACGCCTAACCGGCTGGAGGATGCACAGTCCTCAAGTGTAATAAGTCTTCAGATCACACAGACAAGAAAACTTAAGTGATGCCTAATTCTCTTTGGCTCTGGGTGGTTAGGGCTTTATCCTCGCAAGGAATTCTCTCTCAAAGGCTTCGAGGTGGGTTGCTCTCACACGACAAAAGCCGTACTCTGAATCTGAGCAGCCAACCGTTTATGGTTGTAGGGGGTGGGCTATTTATAGCCACTTGGCAACCTGACCTGATTTGTCCGAAATGACCCTGGGTCACTAAGGAACCGACACGTGTTCCAACGGTCAGATTTCAAACTCACACGACAACTTTACTTGGGCTACAAGCAAAGCTGACTTGTCCGACTCTGGACAAGATTCACTCTCAAAGTCTTCACTCGAAGACATAGGTTTTATTTAAGCATCACTTCAGTCATTCTGACTGGTTCTCTTGGACCCCACTTAACAGTACGGTGGTTCCTATGACTCAACACAGAAGAAAAAGAACTACGAAAGATCTAAGTCTTCGAGCTCCATAGGCTTCATGCGGTGTCTTCTCTTATCATAGTCTTCAATGTGAATATCTTCATATACCACCTTTGACTTCAATGTCTTCATACATTTTTAGGGGTCATCTCTGGTAGGAAAACCGAATCAATGAGGGACTTCTACCTGTGTTATCCTGCAATTCTCACAAACACATTAGTCCCTCAACTAGGTTTGTCGTCAATACTCCAAAACCAACTAGGGGTGGCACTAGATGCACTTACAATCTCCCCCTTTTTGGTGATTGATGACAAACTATTTGAAGTTTTCAACGGGGAATATAATCTGTGAAATTTTAAAGGATAAGGAATTGTCTTCATAAGTTGCAAGGGATCCCCCTGAAGATGTGCATATAAGTAATTTGCTTTTGGAATGCAAATGCACATGGCAGGTTGTACTTGTGGAGATCCACTTCAACTTATGATGACAATCCACTATGCATGTGAAAGTATGTGAAGATAATGACATGCATAATGGAAAATGGACGTCTGCAAAATGATCTAAGTGCAAATGTGGCAAATAAGTAGCAGACGACCATCGAGTTTAAGTGTTACAACTCAAATAACCAAATGTATCAAAACGAGAGTTGTAAGCACGAAGCAAAATATAAAGCACCTGCCCATATGGACCCGCTTGAAGACTATCAAACTCATATGCTTCTCCCCCTTTTGTCAGTAAGGACCAAAAAGGTTTGAAGACATAGAGCATCTACTCATTCCCATGAGGAGTAGATGAAGCCGCAGGGTCGTTGGTGGTGTTTGGCGGTGCAGAAGAGCTTGGAGCAGAGTCGAAGCATGCTGAAGGAGGTGGCGGTGAAGTAGCATCGTCTTCATCCTCGATCACTCTGGCATTCACAGTTGCAGCAGAGGAAGAGAACTCAGAGTCTTCAAGGGATGGAGTTCGTCGCAGCACTGCCCTTCGAGGAGGTGTGGAGTCAAACTTGAATCGCTCAGTGAAGCCATCCTCTTGAATATCATCTTCAGAACACATCAGCGTCAACCCTTTCCATGTGCGGCGAGAGGTTTCATGGGCAACAAAAGCATTCTTGGTGGCAAGATTGCGAATGCGATTAACATCCACCAAGAGGCTTTGCATTTGACGCTTCAGCCAGTCATGATGCCTATCCTGTTTCTGATGAAGAGCCACAAGAAGCTCTCGGTCGTTGAGAACACGAGTGCGCTTCTTGGGTCGTGGAGCAGTTGTACTGTCAGTGGCTTCAGTGAGAGCAGGATGCGGTGCACGTGTAGTGCCAGCCAAAGGATACACACGAGTTACGGCTTCAACGCCTTCAACATTCTGAGAAAAACTTTGATGCTCTGCATTCTGAAGACTAAGAGGTTCCTTGGTAGGCTCAGGATAGATGGCTTCAATAGACATATCCACATCAGGCAAAAAGATCCGATGATTGAGGGCCGAGGGCTGATATGAGATAGCGGAGTGAAGTTTGATCAGCCGCATGACCCAAGGGGCGTAGAACTTCAAACCAAACAGATCAGAGCCAGATGCAGCAAGTTGGCGAATGAAGAAATCCTGTGTATTGAAGCGTTTTCAATGAAGAATGTAGAAGACCAAAGTCTTCATTGCACCTTCCAGCTTGGCATGGGGAGAATGTCCTTTGATTGGCCAGAGAGTTCGCCTTATGATGTGATAAATGGTTCTTGGCAGATACTCAAGGTCTTCAACGAAGAACTCCATGGGATAAGCAACATCTTGGGGCAATGGCTTCATCATACTGAGCATCTGACTCATATTAGGTTCAGTCTTCTGAAAGATGCTCTCAATGGCTTCACTATGAAGCTGACAGCCATGCTCGTAGAGATCACCAGGAGTGGGAAAACCAGTGAGCTCAATGATGTCAAAGGCTTTGGCTTCGTGAACGTTTCCTGTCGTCCACTCCAGGACCCAAGTCTTCGGATCTCTGCTATACCCGCGGATGTGAAGTGTGGCATAGAATTGGAGCAGCAACTCTTCATTCCAATGCTCTTGGTCAGTGACGAACGACAGCAGTCCAACCTCTTTGGAGCAATCCAGAGCTTCTTCCAGACAGGGCAGACCAGCTATTGCTTCAATGTCAAGGCGCTTGTGTGGGAAGATGCGACCTTGGTTGTAAAGAACGCATGAGTAATAGCTTCGCTGCGGATAACTCTAGAACCAATCAGATGATATTCTTTCCCTGGAGTAGGGGTTCCTGGAGCTGTTAAAGAATGTGTTGTCTGCTTTGAAGCCATTGATATTGAAGGAGCCAGGTGCTGATGCAGGACCTGGGAACCTTGGCAATCTTGGGATTGGCTTCTGTACCTAAGGCCTGTGCTCAACATGAAGTCGAACTGGGGACCGGCAGCAGACTCAGGAACAAAAGCGGCGGGATCAGTGGCTTCGCTAACTTCTGGTGCTTTTGTTGGTGAGGGCTCCACATTAGCTTCAGCCATGACAGCGTCAGTGGCTTCAGTGGTGTTCTTGGTGGCAGCCTCAGATGTTCAACCTCCACTTGATGAGCAGGAGGGTCGGTCACGATCACGTTCTCCTCGAGAACTGCTTCTTGGTGGGACAGGGGAGTGGCAACTTGTGGGACTTCTTCTTTCGCGGCTGATGTAGCCGGATTGTCTTCAGCAGAGACTTGAGGCCTTGGACCTTTGCGAAGCCCGCGCAATGCGGGTGACGCCTGTGGAGTTGATGTTGGCTGGGCCTCAAGGTCTTCATTCTCTTGTGGGCGATCCGCCCATGAAGCATCCTGTGCAATTGGCGTCAGTGGACGACCAATGCTGATGAGTTCGCTGTGCGTTAGCACAGGCGATGATACCCGTTGGTGTTCTAGCTGAGGAAGGGCTGCATCATCTTCAACATGGTCATCGTGACCAATGTCTTCAGCAGCGATGGGATCAGCTGCTGGAAAGTCTTCAGCTTCATGAGCCTCTGTGAAAGCAGGCTCATGGACAGTCAATTGACGTTCTTGTGGATTGGCGTCGGGGTGAACCATGGAAATGGGTTCAACAATCAAGGACTCTGTGGGAGCAGCCCGTTCCTTCTTGGTCTTTCTTTTCTTCTTGGCGAGGGCAGTAGCAGAGGCTTCAGGATGTTTTCTCTTCCTTGCTTCAGCCTCAGCAGTCCTGGTGTTCTTCAGTTCTGAAGCGGTTGACCTGGCCTTTGGCTTCGGGCCAGTCATGCGAGTTGGGAAGACAAGGGGATCTGCCTCCTGCCATGGTGCTTCAGGTTCAGCCATAGCAGGCTTCTTCTGCTTCTTGGCAGCCATCCTGGGGTCGATGCCAGGACACCCAAGGGCCTTGTGCTTCTCAGCCTCATTGTAGGCTTGCACACACCTATCAGCCAGGACCTTCATGCGCTCACGAGAACCCTGAGCTTCTGCACGTTTCTTTAGAAAGGCTTCCTTGAGCTTGTGCAGCATAATCTTGAAATTCTTCATGTCTTGCACGCTGAGCTTGGCCATATGCTTCTTGAACTGAGATTTCTCAAAGTCAATCTTCTGCTTCAGTTCAACAATGCGCTGGGCAATAGCTAACTCTGAAGCAATGGCGCCATGGAAGGCGACACTGAGGCCAATGGGTAGTTGAAGATCGTTGAAGCTGATGTTTGGCGTGTCAAACCATTCATCAATGAAGTTGTGAATGATTGTTACATCAAAGAGAGGCAGATCATTGAAGATTTCTGCTTCTTCTTTGCTCTTGATGAGTTGCTCAAGAGCGTCATCTGCAAGATCTTCATCACTTGACAGATCAATGGCATCATTGCGCAGAATGGCAGCAACTGTTAGCTCTTGGCCGATGTGTGGCAGAGGCATCTTGACCTTCTGGGGCTTGGAGATGCGTGATAAATCTTTAGACTGCACACTGTCTTCAGGAGGTGCAGTTGCGAGTGGCTTCGCCCGTGAGATTTTTGGTGAAGGGGCAGGCTTTGAAGCTTTAGGCTTCTTCAACTTCTTTGGCTTCGGCGCTGCAGGCGGTTCATCTGATTCAACGTCAGCTACAGGCTCATTCACTGCAGTCCCTTGAACCAAGATATGGGTGATGAGACCTTCAAGGTTGTAGAAAGGACCGACGACATTGGGTTCTGCATCACGTGTGCCGTCAGCCCTTGGAGCAGAAGGACCAGGGTTGAAGTCTAGTCCCAATGTCTTCTTGTTTTGCTTCGCTGAGTTCTGGGCAACCTGAAAGTTGCGCTTGAACAGGATGTCGTCACGACACCATAGCAGGGACGATGGGTCAGCATCCGCAGGTTGTGGTCCACGGACCATGCAGGGATAGAAGCCTTGTTCAATGGCTTCATCTCTGGTCCTGGGTTGAAGATTTTTTTAGAGGATGTCTCCCCATGGTCGCTTGATGGCATTCTTTTCAGCATATTCCTTTGTCACAAATCAGTACTTGAACCACTGTTCTGCCCAATAGCGTCGAATCCATTGGATTCATGTTTTGCGCTGATTGTAATCCTCTTCAGGATATGTCTTGTACAGTTCTGAGAGGTCATCCGGCAGATCTCTTGATGTTTCTCCATGACGCTTTCTGCCACCCTTCCTTGCTGATTTCTCTGAAGCCATGAACTTTAAACTGAAAGGCTTCAATATGTTCAAAGGCTTCAAGGGCTTTCGCTTGCTGGACAGACAGGAACTGGCTTCGGGAGAATTGATATGATGCTGTAAGAATTCTGCAAATGAATGCAGACTATGAGAACCAAGGGATTCTCCCACGGACATGTACCTGTGACAGCATTAAGGTGCGAGGGAAGGGGAAGAGGTCATATGCATTCTCAAAAGATTTTGAATATAAATCAGTTTAGAAGACATTGACCTCATCGTGCGAAGACATTCACTCATAGATAAGGAGTTGGTTCCAGATTTGTACGAATCCAGAGATCAGTACAAGTGAGGAATCTAACTACTTTGTGAAGCATAAGTGAATAAACTTGGCATGTTATGAGATGCAGTATGAGAGAGATCTAACTTGTGTGAATAGAAACCGCTGGTGGTAGAAAGTGACAAAGCCATAGGATCAACGGTGCCGTAAAAAGGAAGTTTTATTTACCATACTAAGAACTGCTAGACGGAGTGGAAGATGAGGCCGAGCAGTTCGATCTTCCGTGCGCTAACTTGGCGACGGAGGATACCTACGGCGACGGCGGAGAGGACGATGTCCGCGGTCGGCATGAAGACGGCGTCGGAGGGGTTGCGACAGCGAAGCGCTTCGTCGCTGGCGTCGTCGAGGGCTAGCGGTGGCGCTAGGGTTCGTGCGAGAGTGGAAGAAGAGATAATGACCGCCATGAAGTGTGTATTTATAGGTACAGGGGCGGCATTGCGTTATTACACAGGTGCCCCTGGCGATTCGCATCTCAGGAACACGTGGCCATCATGCAAAATTTTGGGGTTTGTTCCACGTCCCACGCATGCCTAGATTGTCGGGTGGTCGTTCCTACTTCTCCGGGTTTCATGTGGAGGAAAGAGCATTGAAAGCGGACTTAAGGTTTGTCTCTGTATCTTCTGCTGACAAGGACACAGAAAAGACATTCGACAGTTTCAATAGAATGCATATGATTTGGAGAGATAGAGTTTGAGATAGAAAGCACAGAGAGGTTAGGGTCCGATCACATTCACTTAGTTCAAAAAATTCAACAAGAAGACATAGCTATAAGTGAATGCTGTAGAGGACAGAACACTAGTATATATATATAATCAACATAGTGAAGATAATCATGAAGACATGTTGAGATTGAAGCCAAACCAAATGTGAAGACATAGCAAGGTAACGCCATGAGTGAAACACTTCAAATAGAACATTTGGTGGTGGCGTTACCCACCGTATAGGAAGTATTAGACCCAGACACGGCGCACAATTATCGTGGCGCTCCGAAGTAAAATTCCACATTAATGTATTCACACTTAGAATGTATGTCTTCATTGATTGAAGATATACTTTACTTCGTGTGTTGCACATCTAAGTCATCAATATGCATAAGGGTTAGGATGTGTGCCTGATCACAGGACATTTGAGGATTCCAGGATATTTAGCTCACACCGTAACTTGCAAAATCTCTTCTCATCCAAGGGCTTGGTGAAGATATCTGCCAATTGCTCTTCAGTGTTGACGTGTATGATATCAATATCTTCCTTCACAACATGATCTCTGAGAAAGTGATGACGAATTTCAATGTGCTTTGTCTTCGAGTGCTGAACTGGGTTGTTGGCAATCTTGATGGCGCTTTCGTTGTTGCAGTAGAGTGGCACTTGCTTCAGATGAATGCCATAGTCCTTGAGTGTTTGCTTCATCCACAGAAGCTGAGCACAGCAAGATCCAGCAGCAATGTATTCAGATTCAGCAGTGGAGAGAGATACACATTTATGCTTCTTTGAATACCAACATACAAGTGATCGTCCCAGAAAATGACATGTGCCTGATGTAGACTTGCGATCCACCTTGTCACCAGCATAATCAGCATCCGAGAATCCAACCAGATCAAACTCTGAGCCCTTTGGATACCATAATCCTAGAGTTGGGGTGTGAGCCAAATATCGAAGAATTCGCTTCACAGCTAAGTGATGCGGCTCCTTTGGTGCCGCTTGGAATCGAGCACACATGCAAACACTAAGCATAATATCTGGCCTAGATGCACATAGATAAAGTAAAGAACCAATCATGGAGCGGTATACCTTTTGATTGAACTCTTTACCATTGTCGTCAGGACCCAGATGATGCTTGGCTGACATTGGCGTCGTGAAGCCTTTGCAGCCTTGCATACCGAACTTCTTCAGGCAATATTTGAGATACTTCTCTTGAGATATGAAGATGCCGTTGCGTTGCTGTCGTATTTGAAGACTGAGAAAGAACTTCAGCTCTCCCATCATAGACATTTGATATTGCTCTTGCATCATATATCCAAACTCTTCACTGTACTTCTGATTGGTGCAGCCGAAGATAATGTCATCTACATATATTTGGCACACAAACAGTTCACCATCATATGTCTTCGTGAAGATAGTGGGGTCGAGGGAACCAGGTATGAAGCCTTTGCTCTTCAGGAAGTATTTGAGTGTGTCATACCAGGCTCGAGGGGCTTGTTTGAGGCCATACAGTGCCTTGTTGAGCTTGTATACCATGTCAAGATGTTTTGGATCTTCAAAGCCAGGTGGTTGTGCAACATACACTTCTTCTTCAATCTTGCCATTGAGAAAGGCGCTCTTCACATCCATTTGATAAAGAAGTATGTTGTGATGATTTGTATAGGCCAGCAGTATGCGTATGGCTTCAAGTCTAGCCATAGGAGAAAATGTTTCATCGAAGTCAATGCCTTCCACTTGAGTATATCCTTGAGCAACGAGACGAGCTTTGTTTCTGACAACTTGACCGTGCTCATCTTGTTTGTTGTGGTATATCCATTTTGTTCCTATTATGTTGTGCTTCTGAGGATCGGGACGCTTGACCAGTTCCCATACATTATTCAGCTCAAACTGTTGAAGCTCTTCTTTCATAGCTTGAATCCATTCAGGTTCCATGAAGGCTTCTTCAACTTTCTTGGGTTTTGTTATTGAGACGAATGTGAAGTGCCCACAGAAATTTGCTAGCTGAGTTGCCCTTGAACGAGTGAGTGGACCGGGTGCATTGATGTTATCAATTATTCTTTCAATCTGCACTTCATTGGCAACACAAGGATGTACAGGGCGAAGATTTTGCTCTTGCTGATCATTGTCGTTGTTAGAAGGAATGTCTTTAGGCTGAGCATTGTCTTCAGGTTGATCAGGTGCTGAGATGATAAGTTCTTCTTCAGGATGAGCTTCAGAAGGTATAATTTCTCCAGTTCCCATTAGCTTGATTGATTCACTGGATGGAACTTCATCTAGCACAATTGGCAGGTGCTCTCTTTGTGAACCGTTGGTCTCATCGAACCGCACATCCACTGTTTCAACCACTTTGTAATGAAAGAGATTGAAGACTCTGTAGGAGTGCGAATCCTTTCCATATCCAAGCATAAAACCCTCATGTGCTTTTGGTGCAAACTTTGAGGTGTGATGTGGGTCCTTGATCCAACACCTGGCGCCAAGTACTCTGAAGTAACTGACATTTAGCTTCTTGCCAGTAAGGAGCTCATAAGATGTCTTGTTCAGAAGCTTGTGAAGATAAACACGATTGATTGTATGACATGCAGTATCAATGGCTTCAGGCCAGAATTTTCTTGGAGTCTTGTATTCATCTAGCATCGTTCTGGCCATCTCAATGAGTGTTCTGTTCTTGCGTTCGACGACGCCATTCTGCTGTGGCGTGTACGGGGCTGAGAATTCATGTGTGATGCCCAAGGTATCAAGATATGTATCAAGGCCAGTGTTCTTGAATTCAGTGCCATTGTCACTTCTGATATGCTTTATCTTGGCGCCATAGTTGTTCATTGCTCGATTGGCAAAGCGTCTGAAGACATCCTGCACTTCAGTCTTGTAAAGGATTATGTGCACCCAAGTATATCTAGAATAATCATCAACAATGACAAAGCCATAGAGACAAGCAGTAGTAGTAAGAGTTGAGTAATGAGTGGGACCGAAAAGATCCATGTGAAGCAGTTCGAAGGGTCGAGTAGTAGTCATGATTGTCTTCGAGGGATGTTTGGCCCTCGTCATCTTTCCTGCCTCACAGGCACCGCATAAGTGATCTTTCTTGAACTTGACGCCCTCGATGCCTATGACATGCTTCTTCTTTCCCAGGGTGTGGAGGTTCCTCATGCCAGCATGCCCAAGCCTCCGGTGCCAGAGCCAGCATTCTGAAGCTTTTGCTAGAAGACATACGACAAGCTGTGGTCCTGCTGAGAAATCTACCACGTACAAATCATCTTTTCGATACCCTTCAAATACTAGAGACTTGTCAGATTCCATTAGAACAAGGCAACGATATTTTCCAAATATTACGATCATGTTTAAATCGCAAAGCATTGAGACAGACATTAAGTTGAAGCCAAGGGATTCAACAAGCATGACTTTATCCATGTGTTGATCCCTTGAGATTGCAACTCTACCTAGACCCAATACCTTACTTTTACCAGTGTCAGCAAATGTGATGTGGCTCTTGTCGGATGGACGTAAGGTTGAGTCCATAAGAAGGCTTCTTTTTCCAGCCATGTGATTTGTACACCCACTATCAATAATCCATTCTGAAGACGCTGGTGTCGTACCCTACAGTGCAGTTAGGGGGATAGGCTTCACGAAGAGAATTGTGAAGCAAAAACATTTGACGAACCAGTGGGTTATGAAAGCTTAGATCCAGATTAGGACTAATAGGGAGAGTAACAATCGATTCAGGAACGAAGTACATAGTAAGACCATTCGGGCATTTGATCTTGCGCCCTACAAGATGTTTAAGGTCCCCAACAATAGCGCCAGACGATTTTGGTTTTCTGCTGGAGACCTTTCCCTGCAAAAGAGAGTTAAGCTTTCTTAGCCACCCACATCTTCAAGGGTGGCTTAGAAGCAATAAGTCTAAGTGCAGCATCAGAGAACTTTGGCTTTGGAGCCCTAGCAAACAGTCTTGCAGGCGGACAATAGTACTCATAAGAATAAGCAGAATAGTTCTTGGTCTTATGAACATGGCGGTTTGATGAACCGCTCTCATATTCATAGGCCTGAGTATGGTTTCCCTGCAAAACATTTGCGTTAGTGCGACTCAGGTGAGTCCTCTGTCTGTATGAAGCCTTTGGACCGTATGAAGCCTTTGGTCTGAGGTTTGTCTTCTTCACGTGAGGTGTCATGATGACATTCACAGGAAGATTCTCCAGACACCTTCTCGGAACCTAGATCTTCTTCATAGGCGGTCCATTCCTGTAGTTAGTACTAATGTACCTGGCAAACACTTCACCATTCTGATTCTTAAACAGTTTATAGTTTGCATCAAAGGATTCATCAATGACAATGGAGTTAGCACAAGTGAACCCAGATAGAGTGGATGGATCTGCTGAAAATTCCTTTGCAGCAACCCATGTGGTTTTGGGGTACTGCTCAGGTTTCCAGTAAGAGCCATCATCATTCATTTTCCTTACGAACCCAACATCCTCTTTCCTCGGGTTTCGGTTCAAAATCTGCTTTTTGAGGACATCACATAGTGTCTGATGCCCTTTAAGACTTTTGTACATCCCTGTTTCAAGCAATGTCTTCAACCTAGCATTCTCATCAGTAATAGCAGTGGAATCCTCAGCAGAGGGTTAGTTCCCACATCAACAGTTGAAGATATTGCAACAGTAGCAGCAGTAGAACATTCAGCAACAGTAGTAGCATTATCACGCTCAATGCATTTAAGACATGGTGGTTCAAATCCTTCCTGAGCGGAGCTGATCTGTTCGGCGCGAAGTGACTCGTTTTCCTTTTGAAGATCTTCATGAGCCGCTCTCAATTTCTCAAGATCTTGCTTCCTTTGAAGATAATCATAGGAAAGCTTTTCATGAGTTGTTGAGAGAGTTTCATGACAACTTTCAAGTTCCTCATACTTAACATGAAGATTTTTTATGTCTTCAATTAAGGATTCAGATCGAGTCATTTCAGCACCTAACAGATCATCGCTTCTGTCTAATAGTTTTTGAATATGTTCCATAGCTTTCTGTTGTTCAGTTGCAATTTTAGCAAGTGTTTTGTAGCTGGGTTTTGAACCACAATCAGAGTCATCGTCACTAGATGTTTGATAGTGAGTAGTGCGTGTGTTTACCTTGGCACCGCGAGCCATGAAGCAGCAGGTAGAAGCGGAGTAGTCCTTGTCATTTGCATCAGTGTCGGTGATGATGTCATTGTCTTCAGTGTTGAAGATGGACTTGGCAACGTATGCTGTAGCCAGACTTGCGACGCCTGAATCGGACTCCTCCTCAGACTCCACCTCCGCCTCCTCAGAAGCGGACTCCTCCTCTGAATCCATTTCCTTGCCAACAAACGCACGTGCCTTGCCAGATGAGCTCTTCTTGTGTGATGAAGACTTTGAGGAAGACTTGGAAGAAGACTTTGAGTATTTCTTCTTCTTCTTGTCGTCATTGTCCCACTGCGGACACTCAGAGATGAAGTGGCCAGGTTTCTTGCACTTGTGACATGTTTTCTTCTTGTAGTCGTGAGCAGAAGCTTCATCATTCCTTGAGCTTGATCGGGAAGACTTTCTGAAACCTTTCTTCTTGGTGAATTTTTGGAACTTCTTCACAAGCATAGCAAGTTCCCTTCCAATGTCTTCAGGATCATCCGAACTGCTGTCAGATTCTTCTTCAGATGAGGAGACAGCTTTTGCCTTCAAGGCACGAGTTCGCCCATAGTTTGGACCGTAGATATCTCTTTTCTCAGAAAGCTGAAACTGATGTGTGTTGAGCCTCTCAAGTATGTCAGACGGATCGAGTGTCTTGAAATCAGGACATTCTTGAATCATCAGGGCTAGGGTGTCAAACGAACTATCAAGTGATCTCAGTAGTGTCTTGACGACTTCATGTTTGGTGATCTCAGTAGCGCCAAGGGCTTGAAGCTCATTTGTGATGTCAGTGAGTCGGTCAAATGTGAGATGGACATTCTCGTTGTCATTTTGCTTGAAGCGGTTGAAGAGGTTGCGAAGGACACTGATTCTCTGATCTCTCTAGGTTGAGACGCCTTCATTGAACTTGGAGAGCCAGTCCCAGACCAGCTTAGATGTTTCCAAAGCACTCACACGGACATACTGTCCTTTGGTCAAATGACCACAAATGATATTCTTGGCAGTAGAGTCCAGTTGAATGAACTTCTTGACATCAGCAGTAGTGACACCTTCTCCAGCCTTGGGAACGCCGTTCTTGACGACATACCATAGGTCGACATCAATGGCTTCAAGATGCATGCGCATCTTATTCTTCCAGTAGGGATATTCAGTTCCATCGAAGATGGGGCACACAGCGGAGACTTTAATTATCCCTGCAGTCGACATAGCTAAAACTACAGGTGGTTAAACCGAATCACACAGAACAAGGGAGCACCTCGCTCTGATACCAACTGAAATTGCGTTATATTGACTAGAGGGGGGGGGTAGGCGATTTTTATGAAAGTCTTCAAAACGTGGAAGTTATGAAGACAAACGATAGAAATAAACCTATTACCCTGCAGCGGAAGGTAGACTACACTAGGCAAGCCAGTCAAGTATTCAATAGAGTGAAAGCACAATGACTAATAGCAGCAATGTAGTAAGGACCAGGTAGGAAGATATTGTGAAGTCACACAGAACACGCAGTCACTTAGTGAAGACAAAAGATAGTGCGAACATACAATGACCTCACAAGGAGTAATAGTAAGTAAAGGGAAGGGAAGATGAAACCAGTGACTCGCTGAAGACAATGATTTGTTGGACCAGTTCCAGTTGCTGTGACAACTGTACGTCTGGTTAGGGCGGCTAGGTATTTAAACCTTAGGACACACAGTCCCGGACACCCAGTCCTGAACACGCAGCTCAGGACACCCAGTCCTCACCATATTCCCCTTGAGCTAAGGTCACACAGACCTCGCCCAATCACTCTGGTAAGTCTTCAAGGTAGACTCCCAAACCTTCTCAGACTTCGTTCACCGGCAATCCGCAATGTCTCTTGTATGCTCAGAACGCGACACCTAACCGGCTGGAGGATGCACAGTCCTCAAGTGTAATAAGTCTTCAGATCACACAGACAAGAAAACTTAAGTGATGCCTAATTCTCTTTGGCTCTGGGTGGTTAGGGCTTTATCCTCGCAAGGAATTCTCTCTCAAAGGCTTCGAGGTGGGTTGCTCTCAAACGACAAAAGCCGTACTCTGAATCTGAGCAGCCAACCGTTTATGGTTGTAGGGGGTGGGCTATTTATAGCCACTTGGCAACCTGACCTGATTTGTCCGAAATGACCCTGGGTCACTAAGGAACTGACATGTGTTCCAACGGTCAGATTTCAAACTCACACGGCAACTTTACTTGGGCTACAAGCAAAGCTGACTTGTCCGACTCTGGACAAGATTCGCTCTCAAAGTCTTCACTCGAAGACATAGGTTTTGTTTAAGCATCACTTCAGTCATTCTGACTGGTTCTCTTGGACCCCACTTAACAGTATGGTGGTTCCTATGACTCAACACAGAAGAAAAAGAACTACGAAAGATCTAAGTCTTCGAGCTCCATAGGCTTCATGCGGTGTCTTCTCTTGTCATAGTCTTCAATGTGAATATCTTCATATACCACCTTTGACTTCAATGTCTTCATACATTTTTAGGGGTCATCTATGGTTGGAAAACCGAATCAATGAGGGACTTCTACCTGTGTTATCCTACAATTCTCACAAACACATTAGTACCTCAACTAGGTTTGTCGTCAATACTCCAAAACCAACTAGGGGTGGCACTAGATGCACTTACAACCTCCTACTGGATTGATACCTTGGTTCTCAAAAACTGAGGGAAATACTTACGCTACTTTGCTGCATCATCCTTCCCTCTTCGGGGAAATCCAACGCAGTGCTCAAGAGGTACAAAGAACAATTTCTGGCACCGTTGCCGGGGAGGTTCGTGCAAGTCAAGATTTGACTTCCAACAACGAGCCACTTCTGGCGTCTATGCAAAAGTCAACATACCAAGTACCCATCACAATCCTTATCTCCCGCATTACATTATTTGCCATTTGCCTATCGTTTTCCTCTCCCTCACTTCACCCTTGCCGTTTTATTCACCCTCTCTCTCTATCTTCCCTCTCTTTCTCTATTTCCCTCTTGTTGCCTGCTTGCTTTTTGTTTGCTTGTGTTGGATTGCTTGCTTGTTGCTACCTCTTGAGCATTGTGTTGGTTTTTACCCGAAGAGGAAGGGATGATGCAGCAGAGTAGCGTAAGTATTTCCCTCAGTTTTTGAGAACCAAGGTATCAATCCAGTAGGAGGCTACGCGCGAGTTCCTTGTACCTACACAAAAGAAAAATCCTTGCAACCAACGCGATAAGGGGTTGTCAATCCCTACACTGCCACTTACAAGAGTGAGATCTGATAGATATGATAAGATAATATTTTTGGTATTTTTATGATAAAGATGCAAAGTAAAATAAAAGCAAAGGAAATAACTAAGTATTGGAAGATTAATATGATGAAGATAGACCCGGGGGCCATAGGTTTCACTAGTGGCTTCTCTCAAGAACATAAGTATTCTACGGTGGGTGAACGAATTACTGTTGAGCAATTGATAGAATTGAGCATAGTTATGAGAATATCTAGGTATGATCATGTATATAGGCATCACATCTGAGACAAGTAGACCGACTCCTGCTTGCATCTACTACTATTACTCCACTCATCGACCGCTATCCGGCATGCATCTAGAGTATTAAGTTAATGAAAACAGAGTAACGCCTTAAGCAAGATGACATGATGTAGAGGGATAAACTCATGCAATATGATGAAAACCCCATCTTGTTATCCTCGATGGCAACAATACAATACGTGCCTTTCTGCCCCTACTATCACTAGGAAAGGACACCGCAAGATTGAACCCAAAGCTAAGCACTTCTCCCATTGCAAGAAAGATCAATCTAGTAGGCCAAACCAAACTGATAATTCGAAGAGACTTGCAAAGATAACCAATCATACATAAAAGAATTCAGAGAAGATTCAAATATTGTTCATAGATAGACTTGATCATAAACCCACAATTCATCGGTCTCAACAAACACACCGCAAAAACAAGATTACATCGAATAGATCTCCACAAGAGAGGGGGGAATATTGTATTGAGATCCAAAAAGAGAGAAGAATCCATCTAGCTAATAACTATGGACCCGTAGGTCTGAGGTAAACTACTCACACTTCATCGGAGGGGCTATGGTGATGATGTAGAAGCCCTCCATGATCGATGCTCCCTCCAACGGAGCTCCGGAACAGGCCCCAAGATGGGATCTCATGGATACAGAAGTTACGGCGGTGGAATTAGGGTTTTGGCTCCATATCTGATCGTTTGGGAGTACATTGGTATATATAGGAGGAAGGAGTACGTCGGTGGAGCAACAGGGGGCCCACGAGGGTGG
>NC_057806.1:526849624-527008702 GCF_018294505.1 Triticum aestivum | reverse complement strand
GGTCCAAGTCTCCTGGATCATGTTCGGTGACAAAATCACGTTCCCGAAGGTTTCATTCCGTTTGGACTCCGTTTGATATTCCTTTTCTTCGAAACCCTAAAATAGGCAAAAAACAACAATTCTGGGTTGGGCCTCCGGTTAGTAGGTTAGTCCCAAAAATAATATAAAAGTGGATAATAAAGCACAATAATGTCCAAAACAGTAGATAATATAGCATGGAGCAATCAAAAATTATAGATACGTTGGAAACGTTTCACTTGTCGTGATGGCTCAAGATAACACTAAATTGTGTGACTTTACCAATACCAACAATAATGATTTTATTAGCACTCTGATTGCTCCTCTTACCGATGCTGAATCTTATGAAATTAATGCCGCTTTGCTGAATCTTGTTATGAAAGATCCGTTCTCCGGCCTTCCTAGTGAAGATGCCGCTACCCATCTAAATAGCTTCGTTGATTTGTGTGATATGCAAAAGAAGAAAGATGTGGATAAAGACATTGTTAAATTGAAGCTATTTCCTTTTTCGCTTAGAGATCGTGCTAAAGCTTGGTTTTAGTCTTTGCCTAAAAATAGTATTGATTCTTGGAACAAGTGCAAAGATGCTTTTATCTCTAAGTATTTTCCTCCCGCTAAGATCATCTCCCTTAGAAACGATATTATGAATTTTAAGCAACTTGATCATGAACATGTTGCACAATCTTGGGAGAGGATGAAATTAATGATACATAATTGCCCTACTCATGGTTTGAATTTGTGGATGATTATACAAATTTTTTATGCCGGATTGAATTTTGCTTCTAGAAATTTTTTAGATTCGGCAACGGGAGGCACTTTTATGGAAATCACTTTAGGAGAAGTGATGACCCACAAGTATAGGGGATCTATCGTAGTCCTTTCGATAAGTAAGAGTGTCGAACCCAACAAGGAGCAGAAGGAAATGATAAGCGGTTTCCAGCAAGGTATTCTCTGCAAGTACTAAAATAAGTGGTAACAGATAGTTTTGTGATAAGATAATTTGTAACGAGCTACAAGTAACAAAAGTAAATAAGGTGCAGCAAGGTGGCCCAATCCTTTTTGTAGCAAAGGACAAGCCTGGACAAACTCTTATATGATGTAAAGCGCTCCCGAGGACACATGGGAATATCGTCAAGCTAGTTTTCATCACGTTCATATGATTCGCGTTCGGTACTTTGATACTTTGGTATCTGGGTGGACCGGTGCTTGGGTGCTGCCCTTACTTGGACAAGCATCCCACTTATGATTAACCTCTATTGCAAGCATCCGCAAATACAACAAAAGTATTAAGGTAAACCTAACCATAGCATGAAACATATGGATCCAAATCAGCCCCTTACGAAGCAACACATAAACTAGAGGAGAGACAACCCATCATCTACTTATTACTTCCCAATGCCTTCCTCTAGGCCCAAATAATGGTGAAGTGTCATGTAGTCGACGTTCACATAACACCACTAGAGGAGAGACAACATACATCTCATCAAAATATCGAACGAATACCAAATTCACATGACTACTAATAGCAAGACTTCTCCCATCTCCTCAGGAACAAAATTAACTACTCACAAGGCATAAACATGTTCATAATCAGAGGGGTATTGATATGCATATAGGATCTGAACATATGATCTTCCACCAATTAAACCAAGTAGCATCAACTACAAGGAGTAATTAACACTACTAGCAACCTACTAGCACCAATCCCGGACTTGGAGACAAGAATTGGATACAAGAGATGAACTAGGGTTTTGAGATGAGATGGTGCTGATGAAGATGTTGATGGAGATTGCCCTCTCCCGATGAGAGGAGCGTTGGTGATGACGATGGCGATGATTTCCCCCTCCGGGAGGGAAGTTTCCCCGGCAGAACAGCTCCGCCAGAGCCCTAGATTGGTTCCGCCAAGGTTCCGCCTCGTGGCGGTGGAGTTTCGTCCGAGAAGATGGCTTATGATTTTTTTCCATTGAAAGACTCCATATAGCAGAAGATGGCCACTGGAGGGCCACCAGTGGGGCCATGAGGTAGGGGGGGGGGCGCCCCCACCCTCGTGGGCAGGGTGTGCCCCCTGGTGAGTTTCTTCCACTCAATATTTTTTATATATTTGGAAAACATCTTCCGTGAAGTTTCAGGACTTTTGGAGCTGTGCAGAATAGGTCTCTAATATTTGCTCCTTTTCCAGCCCAGAATCCCAGCTGCCGGCATTCTCCCTCTTTTATGTAAACCTTGTAAAATAAGAGAGAATAGGTATAAGTATTGTGACATAATGTGTAATAATAGCCCATAATGCAATAAATATTGATATAAAAGCATGATGCAAAATGGACGTATCAACTCCCCCAAGCTTAGACCTCACTTGTCCTTAAGAGAAAAGCCGAAATTGAAAAATATGTCCACATGTTTAGAGATAGAGGTGCCGATAAAAATAAAATACGGACATGAGGGCATCATGATCATTCTTAGAACAACAACTCATATAATTCTTGTCATATACTCTCTGATGCTATAGTAATAATTCAATCACAATATCAAGTATGAATCATAAACTTCATTGAAAACTAACAAGCTACAATCTCAGTCATTGAAGCAATTGCAATTTATCATAACATAGGAAAGAGTCAATGTATAAGAGCTTTTCAGCAAGTCCACATACTCAACTATCATATAATCTTTCACAATTGCTAACACTCATGCAATACTTATGAGTATGGAGTTTTAATCGGACACAGAGAAAGATAGGGGCTTATAGTTTTGCCTCCCAACGTTTTACCTCAAGGGTAATATCAACAGTAATAGTTCATGAAAACTCACATCCAATTAGCCATATATACCAAGATCTTTCCAACATATTGTTCTTGCCAAAGGATAAAATGTAAAAAGTAAAGGTGAAGAACACCATGACTCTTATGCAATGTAGGAGATAAAAGTAAAAGATAAGCCCTTCACAGAGGGAAGCAGACGTTGTCATGCGCTTTTATGGTTGGATACACAACATCTTAATGCGAAAGAACATCACTTTATATTGCCCCTTATGATATGGACCTTTATTATGCAGTCCGTCGCTTTTATTACTCCCATATCACACGATCATATAAAGATTATTTTCTCCCACACTAATAAGTCATACATATTTAGAGAGCAATTTTTATTGCTTGCACCGATGTCAACTTACTTAGAGGATCTTACTCAATCCATAGGTAGGTATAGTGTACTCTCATGGCAAAACTGGTTTAAGGGTATTTAGAAGCACAAGTAGTATCTCTACTTGGTGCAATGAATTTTTCTAGCATGAGTGGGAAAGGCAAGCTCATCATGTTGGAAGATCCAAGACAATATAATTTATCTCAGATGTAAGAAAACATAACCCATTACGTTGTCTTCCTTGTCCAATGTCAACTCTTTAGCATGTCATATTTTAATGAGTGCTCACAATCATAAAAGATGTCCAAGATAGTATATTTATATGTGAAGACCTCTCTTTCTTTATTACTTCCTATTAATTGCAACGATGACCAAAACTGTGTTTGTCAACTCTCAACAACTTTTATTCATCATACTCTTTCTATGTGAGCTCATTACTCTCCATAAGATTCAGATGATCTTTTTGTTTCTTTTTATTTCTTTCTCTTTTTCTTTTATTCACTTAGGATCATGGCAAAATAATCAAGCCCTTAACTCAACACTAATCTCACAGACTCGATTACATAGAAGGACGATAAAGCAAAACTCACAACTAGATCAAGATATTACCAAAAGGATCGAACTAAGAAAAGCGGTAAAGATAAAGTGATGGTGATACGATACCGGGGCACTCCCCCAAGCTTGGCAGTTGCCAAGTGGAGTGCCCATACCAAATACTCAATTCTTCTTTGTTGGTGGAGACGGTGGTGATTTTGTTGATGGTGTAGGCTTCTTCCTTAGTTTGTGCTTGAGGACAGAATTTTGGTCCCTTAGGTCCTCGATCTCCTGCTCCAAGCTCAGTATATTTTTGCATAGTTCCTGCTTGTTCTCCTGCAAGAGGCGAAAAGGGATAAACTCGATCTTAGGTTTCTTTACCCTATCCGGGAGGCTTGACTTTTTGAACTCCACATGCATGTCCCCAGGTTGAGGTAGTGGGACTTCATCTTCATCTGAGCTCGTCTCCTCCTTTCCCTTGGGTTCATAGTCCTCTTCTTCTTCCGTAGTCCAACCGCAATGCTCCACATCCCCATAGACCTTAGGATCTGCAAGGTAATCAACCATGTAGCTTTCTCCTTCCGAATCCTTGGACGACATGTTGCTCTATCTGTAGCAGGACAACTCAAAACAAAGACTAGAGATTTTTGCGTGATACGGGAGTCAAAACCCCTGGGAGATTATATAATGAATTTTTACTGACCAGAATACGTGTCGTGTATGAAAACGGAGTCCGGAGAGCACACGAGGTGCCCACAAGGTGCCCATGAGGTAGGGGGCACACCCAATAGGGTAGGGCGCGCCCTCCACCCTCGTGGAGGCCTCATGTCGTTCCCAGACTGCTTCTTATTTTTCTATTTTTCTAAATATTCCAAAACGGAGAAATATTGCCTTAAAAACTGTTTTGGAGTCGGTTTACTTACCGTACCACATACCTATTCCTTTTCGGAGTCTGAAATGTTCCGAAAAGTGTCCCTTATGTATTCCTCTGGGGTTACGGTTTCAATAACATTGGTTTCAACATTTATGGGATTACCTGAGATATAATGTTTGATTCTTTGACCGTTCACCACCTTCTGATTTGTGCCTTCGAAGTTGTTGATTTTTATGGCACCGGAACGGTAGACCTCCTCAATAACGTAAGGACCTTCCCATTTAGAGAGGAGCTTTCCTGCAAAAAATCTTAAACGAGAGTTGTATAGCAATACATAATAACCTACATTAAACTCACACTTTTGTATCCTTTTGTCATGCCATCTTTTAACTTTTTCTTTAAACAACTTGGCATTTTCGTAGGCTTGGGTTCTCCATTCATCAAGTGAGCTAATATCAAATAACCTCTTCTCACCGGCAAGTTTAAAATCATAATTAAGTTCTTTAATAGCCCAATAAGCCTTGTGTTCTTGTTCGAGAGGTAAGTGACATGCTTTTCCATAGACCATTTTATACGGAGACATACCCATAGGATTTTTATATGCAGTTCTATAGGCCCATAATGCATCATCTAGTTTCTTGGACCAATTCTTTCTAGACCTAACAGTCTTTTGCAAAATTAATTTGAGTTCTCTATTACTCAGTTCTACTTGACCACTAGACTGAGGGTGATAAGGAGATGCAATTCTATGATTAACATCATATTTAGCAAGCATTTTACAGAAAGCACCATGAATAAAATGTGAACCACCATCAGTCATTAAATATCTAGGACTCCAAATCTTGGAAAAATAACTTCTTTAAGAATTTTAATAGAAGTGTTATGATCAGCACTACTAGTTGGAATAGCTTCTACCCACTTAGTAACATAATCAACAACAACTAAAATATGTGTATATCCATTAGAGGAAGGAAAGGGTCCCATATAGTCAAAGCCCCAAACATCAAATGGTTCAATAACAAGTGAATAATTCATAGGCATTTCTTGACGTCTACTAATATTACCAATTCTTTGACATTCGTCACAAGATAAGACAAACTTACGGGCATCCTTGAAGAGAGTAGGCCAATAAAAACCAGATTGCAGTACCTTATGTGCAATCCTATCTCCAACATGGTGTCCTCCATAAGCTTCTGAGTGACACTTGCGTAGAATCTGTTCCTGTTCATGCTCAGGTACACAATGTCTAATAACACCATCTACTCCTTCTTTATAAAGATGTGTGTCATCCCAAAAGTAATGCCTCAAATCATAGAAGAACTTTTTCTTTTGCTGGTATGTGAAACTAGGTGGTATAAACTTAGCAACAATGTAATTAGCATAATCAGCATACCATGGAGCAGTATGAGAAGCATTTATGACATTTAATTGCTCATCAGGAAAGCTATCATCAATAGGTAGTGGGTCATCAAGCACATTTTCTAACCTAGACAAGTTGTCTGCAACGGGGTTCTCAGCTCCTTTTCTATCAACAATATGCAAATCAAATTATTGTAGCAAGAGAACCCATCTAATAAGCCTAGGTTTAGCATCTTTCTTTTCCATAAGATATTTAATAGCAGCATGATCAGTGTGAATAGTTACTTTAGAATCAACAATATAAGGTATAAACTTATCACAAGCAAATACAACTACTAAGAATTCTTTTTCAGTAGTAGCATAATTTCTTTGAGCATTGTCAAGGGTTTTACTCGCATATTGAATAACATTTAGTTTCTTATCGACTCTTTGTCCTAGAACAGCACCTACAGCATAATCACTAGCATCACACATAATTTCAAGGCGTAAATTCCAATCAGGTGGCTGAACAATAGGTGCAGAAATCAATGCTTTCTTAAGTATTTCAAATGCTTCTACGCAATCATCATCAAAGACAAATGGTATATCTTTTTATAATAAATTAGTCAGAGGCCGAGAAATTTTTTAGAAGTCTGTAATGAACCTCCTATAAAAACTGGCATGACCGAGGAGACTTCTTATACCTTTGATGTCCTTGGGACATGGCATCTTTTCAATAGCATCAACCTTGGCTTTATCAACTTCAATACCTCTTTCAGAAACTTTATGCCCCAAGACAATACCTTCATTAACCATAAAGTGACACTTTTCCCAATTCAAGAGAAGATTAGTTTCTTCACATCTCTGCAAAACTCGATCAAGGTTGCTCAAGCAATCATCAAAATAAGATCCATAGACGGAAAAGCCATCCATGAAAACCTCACAAATCTTTTCACAAAAGTCAGAGAATATAGCCATCATGCATCTTTGAAAGGTAGCAGGTGCATTACATAAACCAAAAGGCATACGTCTATAAACAAAAGTACCAAAAGGGCATGTAAAAGTAGTCTTTGATTGATCTTTGGCTGACACAGGTATTTGAGAGAAACCAGAATAACCATCTAGAAAGCAAAAATGTGTATGTTTGGAAAATCTTTCTAGCATTTGATCGATAAAAGGTAAGGGGTAATGATCTTTTTTAGTAGCCTTATTTAATTTGCGGAAATCAATTACCATCCTATAACCTATAATAATTCTTTGAGGAATCAATTCATCTTTATCATTAGGAACAACAATAATACCTCCCTTCTTAGGGACACAATGGACAGGGCTTACCCACTGACTATTAGCAACGGGATAAATTATACCTGCCTCAAGGAGCTTTAGTATCTCCTTTCTTACCACTTATTTCATTTTAGGATTCAGCCGGCGTTGATGATCACAAACTGGTTTAGCATCTTCTTCCAAATTAATTTTATGTTGACATAGAGTGGGACTAATGCCCTTAAGATCATCAAGAGTATACCCAATAGCAGCACGGTGCTTCTTCAGAGTTTTCAATAATCTCTCTTCTTCATGTTCTGAAAGGTTAACACTAATAATAACAGGATATACCTTTTTCTCATCAAGATAAGCATATTTAAGAGTATCAGGTAGCGGTTTAAGCTCAAACATGGGATCACCCTTTGGTGGAGGAGGATCCCCTAGGATTTCAACATGTAAATTGTTTTTCAGAATAGACTCCTGTTTAAAGAATACTTCATCTAATTCCCTTCTTTCATTCATAAACATATCATTTTCATGGTCTAGCAAGTATTGTTCTAAAGGATCACTAGGAGGTACGGCAATAGAAGCAAGACCAATAATTTCATCCTTACTAGGTAATTCTTCTTCACGGTGTTGTCTACTAAATTTATAAAAATTAAATTCATGAGTCATATCATCTAAACCGATAGTAACAACATCCCTTTTGCAATCTATGGTAGCATTAACAGTATTTAGGAAGGGTCTACCAAATATAATGGTGGCAAAAGCTATATTGGGGGGAACCAAGAACAATAAAATCAACAGGATGTTTAGTTTTCCCACACAATACTTCAACATCTCTAACAATTCCCATTGGTGAAATAGTATCTCTATTGGCAAGTTTAATTGTGACATCAATATCTTCCATCTCAGCAGGTGCAATATTATGCATAACTTCTTTGTATAAGGAATAAGGTATTGCACTAGCACTAGCACCCATATCACATAAGCCATGATAACAATGATCTCCTATTTTAACAGAAATAACAGGCATGCCTACCACAGGTCTAGGTTTATCTTTATCACAGGGTTTAGCAATTCTAGCAGTTTCATTACAGAAATAAATGACACGCCCATCTATATTATCAGACAAGAGATCTTTAACAATAGCAATATTAGGTTCAACTTTAACTTGCTTAGGAGGGGTATATGTTTTAATATTGCTTTTATGAACCACAGTTGAAGCTTTGGCATGATCCTTTATCCTAACAGGGAAAGGTGGTTTCTCAACATAAGAAGTAGGAACAATAGGATCATTATAAGTGATAGTCTTTTCTAAAACTTTAATAGGTGCAGCTACTTTTACTTCTATGGGAGGATGATATTTAAACCACTTCTCCTTGGGGAGATCAACATAAACAGCAAAAGATTCACAGAAAGAAGCTACTATCTCAGAGTCAAGTCCATATTTAGTGCTAAATTTACGAAAAATATCGGTATCAATAAAATATTTAACACAATCAAAACTAGGTGTCATACCTGACTCCTTACCATTGTCGAGGTCCCAATCTTCAGAGTTGCGTTTAATTCTTTCCAATAAATCCCATTTGAATTCAATAGTCTTCATCATAAAAGAGCCAACACAAGAAGTATCAAGCATGGTGCGATTGTTACCAGAAAGCCGAGCATAAATTTTTTGAATAATCATTTCTCTTGAGAGCTCATGATTGGGGCATAATATAACATTGATTTAAGCCTCCCCCAAGCTTGAGGGATGCTTTCTCCTTCATGCGGCCAAAAGTTATATATATAATTGCGATCACGATGAACAAGATGCATAGGATAAAACTTCTGATGAAATTCCAATTTCAATCGTTTGTAATTCCAAGACCTCATATCATCACATAGCCTATACCATGTCGATGCATCTCCCCTCAAAGATAAAGGGAAGACCTTCTTCTTAACAACATCTCCGGGTACACCTGCAAGCTTAAATAATCCACAAACTTCATCCACATATATTAGATGTTCATCAGGATGTTTTGTTCCATCTCCTAAAAAAGGATTAGCTAGCAGTTTTTCTATCATACCCGCAGGAACTTCAAAGCAAGCATTTTCATTTTCATATTCATTTTCAGTAGGTTCAGTAGGTTGAGGAGCAACTCTTTGCTCTACTCGTCGGGGTGAAGATACCCCGAACAAGCCCCTCAGAGGATTACTTTACATAGTAACAAGTGACAGTAAATTTCAGCACACTATATAAATTTTTCCTTACCAAATTCCACCTACCAAAGACGCTTCACTCCCCGACAACGGTGCCAGAAAAGAGTCTTGATGACCCACAAGTATAGGGGATCTATCATAGTCCTTTCGATAAGTAAGAGTGTCGAACCCAACGAGGAGCAGAAGGAAATGATAAGCGGTTTCCAGCAAGGTATTCTGTGCAGGTACTGAAATAAGTGGTAACAGATAGTTTTGTGATAAGATAATTTGTAATGAGCAACAAGTAACAAAAGTAAATAAGGTGCAGCAAGGTGGCCCAATCCTTTTTGTAGCAAAGGACAAGCCTGGACAAACTCTTATATGATGTAAAGCGCTCCCGAGGACACATGGGAATATCGTCAAGCTAGTTTTCATCACATTCATATGATTCGCGTTCGGTACTTTGATAATTTGGTATGTGGGTGGACCGGTGCTTGGGTGCTGCCCTTACTTGGACAAGCATCCCACTTATGATTAACCTCTATTGCAAGCATCCACAAATACAACAAAAGTATTAAGGTAAACCTAACCATAGCATGAAACATATGGATCCAAATCAGCCCCTTACAAAGTAATGCATAAACTAGGGTTTAAGCTTCTGTCACTCTAGCAACCCACCATCTACTTATTACTTCCCAATGCCTTCCTCTAGGCCCAAATAATGGTGAAGTGTCATGTAGTCGACGTTCACATAATACCACTAGAGGAGAGACAACATACATCTCATCAAAATATCGAACGAATACCAAATTCACATGACTAATAATAGCAAGACTTCTCCCATGTCCTCAGGAACAAAAGTAACTAATCACAAAGCATAAACATGTTCATAATCAGAGGGGTATTGATATGCATATAGGATCTGAACATATGATCTTCCACCAATTAAACCAACTAGCATCAACTACAAGGAGTAATTAACACTACTAGCAACCTACTAGCACCAATCCCGGACTTGGAGACAAGAATTGGATACAAGAGATGAACTAGGGTTTTGAGATGAGATGGTGTTGATGAAGATGTTGGTGGAGATTGCCCTCTCCCGATGAGAGGAGCGTTGGTGATGATGATGGTGATGATTTCCCCCTCCGGCAGGGAAGTTTCCTCGGTAGAATAGCTCCGCTAGAGCCCTAGATTGGTTCTGCCAAGGTTCCGCCTCGTGGCGGCGGAGTTTCGTCCGAGAAGATGGCTTATGATTTTTTTCCATCGAAAGACTCCATATAGCAGAAGATGGCCACCGGAGGGCCACCAGGGTGCCACGAGGTAGGGGGACACACCCAGGGGGTAGGGCGCGCCCCCCACCCCCGTGGGCAGGGTGTGGCCCCCCTGGTGAGTTTCTTCCACTCAATAGTTTTTATATATTTGGAAAACATGTTCTGTGAAGTTTCAGGACTTTTGGAGCTGTGCAGAATAGGTCTCTAATATTTTCTCCTTTTCCAGCCCAGAATCCCAGCTGCCGGCATTCTCCCTCTTTATGTAAACCTTGTAAAACAAGAGAGAATAGGCATAAGTATTGTGACATAATGTGTAATAACAGCCCATAATGCAATAAGTATTGATATAAAAGCATGATGCAAAATGGACGTATCAAGAAGCTACTAAACTCCTAGATAATATTATGGTTAATTATTCTCAATGGCATACTGAAAGATCTACTAATAAAAGGTGCATGCGATAGAAGAAATTAATGTTTTGAGTGGAAAGATGGATGAACTTATGAAATTATTTGCTAGTAAGAGTGTTTCTTCTGATCCTAATGATATGCCCTTGTCTATTTTGATTGAGAATAATAATGAATATATGGCTAGTAAAATAGTTTATAAACCATAGAGAAGTTGGAATATAGTAGGTTTAACACCAATATAAATAAGAATGAGTTCATTACAGTACCTTGAAGTGGTCTTTTGTTTTCTTTCGCTAACGGAGCTCACGAGATTTTCTACTTTAAGTTTTGCGTTGTGAAGTTTTCAAGTTTTGGGTAAAGATTTCATGGATTATGGAACAAGGAGTTGCAAGAGACTAAGCTTGGGGATGCCCATGGTACCCCCAAGATAATCTAAGGACACCTAAAAGCCAAAGCTTGGGGATGCCCCAGAAGGCATCCCCTCTTTCGTCTACTTCTATCGGTAACTTTACTTGGAGCTATATTTTTATTCACCACATGATATGTGTTTTGCTTGGAGCGTCTTGTATTATTTGAGTCTTTATTTTTTTAGTTTACCACAATCATCCTTGCTATACACACCATTTGAGAGAGCCATACATGATTTGGAATTTGTTAGAATACTCTTTGTGCTTCGCTTATATCTTTTGAGTTATATAGTTTTGCTCTAGTACTTCACTTATATCTTTTAGAGCACGATGGTGGATTTGTTTTATAGAAACTATTGATCTGTCATGCTTCACTTAGATTATTTTGAGAGTCTTAAATAGCATGGTAATTTGCTTAATAATCCTAATATGCTTGGTATTCAAGAATAATAAAACTTTCTTATGAGTGTGTTGAATACTATGAGAAGTTTGATGCTTGATAATTGTTTTGAGATATGAAGATGGTGATATTAAAGTTGTGCTAGTTGAGTAGTTGTGAATTTGAGAAATACTTGTGTTAAAGTTTGTGATTCCCGTAGCATGCACGTATGGTGAACCGTTATGTGATGAAGTCGGAGCATGATTTATTTATTGATTGTCTTCCTTATGAGTGGCGGTCGGGGACGAACGATGGTCTTTTCCTACCAATCTATCCCCCTAGGAGCATGCGCGTAATACTTTGCTTTGATAACTTGTAGATTTTTGCAATAAGTATATGAGTTCTTTATGACTAATGATGAGTCCATGGATTATACGCACTCTCACCCTTCCACCATTGCTAGCCTCTCTAATACCGCGCACCTTTCACCGGTATCATACACCCACCATATACCTTCCTCAAAACAGCCACCATACCTACCTATTATGGCATTTCCATAGCCATTCTGAGATATATTGCCATGCAAATTTCCACCATTCCGTTTATTATGACACACTCCATCATTGTCATATTGCTTAGCATGATCATGTAGTTGACATCATATTTGTGGCAAAGCCACCATTCATAATTCTTTCATACATGTCACTGATGAGTCATTGGATATCCCGGTACACCGTAGGAGGCATTCATATAGAGTCATATTTTGTTCTAAGTATCGAGTTGTAATTGTTGAGTTGTAAGAAAATAAAAGTGTGATGATCATCACTATTAGAGCATTGTCCCAGTGAGGAAAGGATGATGGTGAAGGAAATATGCCCTAGAGGCAATAATAAAGTTATTATTTATTTCCTTACTTCATGATAAATGTTTATTATTCATGCTAGAATTGTATTAACCGGAAACATAATACATGTGTGAATACATAGACAAACAGAGTGTCACTAGTATGCCTCTACTTGACTAGCTCGTTGAATCAAAGATGGTTAAGTTTCCTAACCATAGACATGAGTTGTCATTTGATTAACGGGGTCACATCATTAGAGAATGATGTGATTGACTTGACCCATTCCATTAGCATAGCACTTAATCGTTTAGTTTGTTGCTATTGCTTTCTTCATGACTTATACATGTTCCTATGACTATGAGATTATGCAACTCCCGTTTACCGGAGGAACACTTTGTGTGCCACCAAATGTCACAACGTAACTGGGTGATTATAAAGGTGCTCTACAGGTGTCTCCGAAGGTACTTGTTGGGTTGGCGTATTTCGAGATTAGGATTTGTCACTCCGATTGTCGGAGAGGTATCTCTGGGCCCACTCAGTAAATGCACATCACTATAAGCCTTGCAAGCATTGCAACGAATGAGTTAGTTGTGGGATGATGTGTTACGAAACGAGTAAAGAGACTTGCCGGTAACGAGATTGAACTAGGTATTGATATACTAATGATCGAATCTCGGGAAAGTAACATACCGATGACAAAGGGAACAACGTATGTTGTTATGCGGTTTGACTGATAAAGATCTTCGTAGAATATGTAGGAGCCAATATGAGCATCCAGGTTCCGCTATTGGTTATTGACCAGAGACGTGGCTCGGTCATGTCTACATAGTTCTCGAACTCATAGGGTCCGCACGCTTAAAGTTCGATGACAGTTATATTATGAGTTTATGTGTTTTGATGTACCGAAGGAGTTCGGAGTCCCGGATGAGATCGGAGACATGATGAGGAGTCTCGAAATGGTCGAGACGTGAAGATTGATATATTGGACGACTATATTCGGACATCGGAAAGGTTCCGAGTGATTCGGGTATTTTCGGGAGTGCCGGGGAGTTATGGGAATTCGTACTGGGCCTTAATGGGCCATACGGGAAAGGAGAGAAAGGCCTCGAAGGGTGGCTGCACCCCTCCCCATGGGCTGGTCCGAATTGGACTAGGGAGGGGGGGGGGCGCCCCCTTCCTTCCTTCTCCTTTTCCCTTCCCTTTCCTTCCCTCCTACTCCTACTACTTGGAAGGGCTCGTAGTTCTACTAGGAAAGGGGGAATCCTACTCCCGGTGGGAGTAGGACTCCCCTAGGGCGCGCCATAGAGAGGGCCGACCCTCCCCCTCCTACACTCCTTTATATACGGGGGCAGGGGGCACCCCAAAGACACAAGTTGATCAGTTGATCTCTCCCAGCCGTGTGCGGTGCCCCCCTCCACCATATTCCACCTTGGTCATATCGTAGCGGTGCTTAGGCAAAGCCCTGCGTCGGTAGCAACATCATCACCATCACCATGCTGTCGTGCTGACGGAACTCTCCCATGAAGCTCTGCTGGATCAGAGTTCGCGGGACGTCATCAAGATGAACGTGTGCTGAACTCGGAGGTGCCGTGCATTCGATACTTGGATCGGTCAGATCGTGAAGACGTACGACTACATCAACCGCATTGTGCTAACGCTTCCACTTTCGGTCTACAAGGGTACGTAGACAACACTCTCCCCTCTCATTGCTATGCATCACCATGATCTTGCGTGTGCGTAGGAATTTTTTGAAATTACTACGTTCCCCAACAGATGGAGACTATGATCCCCCCACAAGTCGGGATGAGACTCCGGACGAAAAAAGAAATAAAGAAAAGAGGCCATAAAAAAAGAGAAAAGGCCCAAACAAAAAAATGAGAGAAAAAGAGAGAAGGGGCAATGCTACTATCATTTTACCACACTTGTGCTTCAAAGTAGCACCATGATCTTCATAGTAGAGAGTCTCTCATTTCGTTACTTTCATATACTAGTGGGAATTTTTCATTATAGGACTTGGCTTGTTATTCCAATGATGGGCTTCCTCAAAATGCCCTAGGTCTTCACGAGCAAGCAAGTTGTATGCACACCCACTTAGTTTCGTTTTTCGAGCTTTCATGTATTTATAGCTCTAGTGCATCCGTTGCATGGCAATCCCTACTCACTCACATTGATATCTATTGATGGGCATCTCCATAGCTCGTTGACACGCCTAGTTGATGTGAGACTATCTTCTCCCTTTTTGTCTTCTCCACAACCACCATTCCATTCCACCTATAGTGCTATATCCATGGCTCACGCTCATGTATTGCGTGAAGATTGAAAAAGTTTTGAGAATGTCAAAAGTATGAAACAATTGCTTGGCTTGTCATCGGGGTTGTGCATGATTTGAATACTTTGTGTGGTGAAGATAGAGAATAGCCAGACTATATGATTTTGTAGGGATAACTTTCTTTGGCCATGTTATTTTGAGAAGACATGATTGCTTTGTTAGTATGCTTGAAGTATTATTATTTTTATGTCAATATGAACTTTTATCTTGGATCTTTCGGATCTGAATATTCATACCACAATTAAGAAGAATTACATTAAAATTATGTCAAGTAGCAGTCCACACCAAAAATTCTGTTTTTATCATTTACCTACTCGAGGACGATCAGGAATTAAGCTTGGGGATGCTTGATACGTCTCCAACGTATCTATAATTTTTGATTGCTCCATGCTATATTATCTACTGGTTTGGACATTATTGGGCTTTATTTTCCACTTTTATATTATTTTTGGGACTAACCTATTAACCGGAGGCCCAGCCCAGAAGTGATGTTTTTTTGCCTATTTTAGGGTTTCGAAGAAAAGGAATATCAAATGGAGTCCAAACGGAATGAAACCTTCGGGAACGTGATTTTCTCACCGAATATGATCCAGGAGACTTGGACCCCACGTCAAGAAACAAAGGAGGGAGCCACGAGGTAGGGGGCGCGCCTACCCCCCAGGCGCGCCCTCCACCCTCATGGGCCCCGTGTTGCTCCACCGACGTACTGCTTCCTCCTATATAACCTACGTACCCCCAAATGATCAGATACAGAGCCAAAACCCTAATTCCACCGCCGTAACTTCTTGTATCCACGAGATCCCATCTCGGGGCTTGTTTCGGAGCTCCGCCGGAGGGGGTATCCATCACGGAGGGCTTCTACATCAACACCACAGCCTCTCCGATGAAGCGTGAGTAGTTTACCTCAGACCTTCGGGTCCATAGTTATTAGCTAGATGGCTTCTTCTCTCTTTTTGGATCTCAATACAATGTTCTCCCCCTCTCTTGTGGAGAACCATTCGATGTAATCTTCTTTTTGTGGTGTGTTTGTTGAGATCGATGAATTGTGGATTTATGACCAAGTCTATCTATGAACAATATTTGAAACTTCTCTAAATTCTTTTATGTCTGATTGGTTATCTTTGCAAGTCTCTTCGAATTATCAGTTTGGTTTGGCCTACTAGATTGATCTTTCTTGCAATGGGAGAAGTGCTTAGCTTTGGGTTCAATCTTGCGGTGTCCTTTCCCAGTGACAGTAGGGGCAGCAAGGCACATATTGTATTGTTGCCATCGAGGATAACAAGATGTTTTTTTTATCATATTGCATGAATTTATCCCTCTACATCATGTCATCTTGCGTAAGGCGTTACTCTGTTTTCATTAACTTAATACTCTAGATGCATGCTGGATAGCGGTCGATGAGTGGAGTAATAGTAGTAGATGCAGGCAAGAGTCAGTCTACTTGTCTCGGACGTGATGCCTATATACATGGTCATACCTAGATATTCTCATAACTATGCTCAATTCTGTCAATTGCTCAACAATAATTCGTTCACCCACCGTAGAATACTTATGTTCTTGAGAGAAGCCACTAGTGAAACCTATGGCCCCCGGGTCTATCTTCATCATATTAATCTTCCAATACTTTGTTATTTCCTTTGCTTTTTACTTTGCCTTTATTTTACTTTGCATCTTTATCATAAAAATACCAAAAATATTATCTTATCATATCTATCAGATCTCACTCTCGTAAGTGACCTTGAAGGGATTAACAACCCCTTATCGCATTGGTTGCGAGGAGTTATTTGCTTTGTGCAGGTACTAGGGGACGCACGCGCAACCTCCTACTGGATTGATACCTTGGTTCTCAAAAACTGAGGGAAATACTTACGCTACTTTGCTGCATCATCCTTTCCTCTTCGGGGAAATCCAACGCAGTGCTCAAGAGGTAGCAAGAAGAGCCGCGTTCACAACGTGCAGGTGTGCAATGGGCGATGGGCCCAGACCCCTATGCCATAGGATTTAGACCGGCATGCTGACCTCTCTGTTGTGCCTAGGTAGGGCTGCGACGTGTTGATCTTCCGAGGCCAGGCATGATCCAGGAAAGTGTGTCCGGACAAAGAGGATCGAGCGTGTTGGGAAATGTGGTGCACCCCTGCAGGGAAGTTTATCTATTCGAATAGCCGTGTCCCTCGGTAAAAGGACGACCCGGAGTTGTACCTTGACCTTATGACAACTAGAATCGGATACTTAATAAAACACACCCTTCCAAGTGCCAGATACAACCGGTGATCGCTCTCTCACAGGGCGACGAGGGGAGATCACCGGTTAGGATTATGCTATGTGATGTTACTTGGTGAACTTACCATCTACTCTCTTCTACATGCTGCAAGATGGAGGCGGCCAGAAGCGTAGTCTTCGATAGGACTAGCTATCCCCCTCTTATTCTGGCATTCTACAGTTCAGTCCACATATACTACCCTCTTTCATTGATACCAATGCATACATATGTAGTGTAGCTCCTTGCTTGCGAGTACTTTGGATGAGTACTCACGGTTGCTTTGCTCCCCCTTTTCCCCTTTCCTATACTCGATTGCTACGACCAGACGATGGAGCCCAGGAGCCAGACGCCACTGTCAACGACGACTCCTACTACACTAGAGGTGCCTCCTACTACGTGCAGTCTGCTGACGACGACCAGGAGTAGTTTAGGAGGATCCCAGGCAGGAGGCCTGCGCCTCTTTCGATCTGTATCCCAATTTGTGCTAGCCTTCTTAAGGCAAACTTGTTTAACTTATGTCTGTACTCAGATATTGTTGCTTCCGCTGACTCGTCTATGATCGAGCTCTTGTATTCGAGCCCTCGAGGCCCCGGGCTTGTAATATGATGCTTGTATGACTTATTTTTTTGTAGAGTTGTGTTGTGATATCTTCTCGTGAGTCCCTGATCTTGATCGTACACGTTTGCGTGTATGATTAGTGTACGATCAAATCGGGGGCGTCACAACCACCTAGACTCCTCAAGGTGTAAGCATTGTTTTTCGTTTATACAGAAGATGCAAGATTCTCCTACTGCCATATAAGTAGCACATATAGTTACAGTAGACAAGGAGCTCGGCTTTGGATTACGGACTAGCTAAAAAATATTTCAAACAATTTACTCACTCAGCAACATCTCAAATAGTACATAGTATTTTGATTTTGTCTATACACATATTGTCCTTCCTGTATGATGCCCCTGTAAATGGATTATGCTTGCAGTACATAACTCAGTTTACTTTTAGTTTCTAAATTACATTAATCAATTATATATATGCACATGTAATTCAGTAAGATAGCTTATGTTTGTTTATTTTTCCATAGTAGTAGGCTACTTGCAAAATATATTCATCACAATCAGGGGCATGTACAACTATATTTATGTTGTAGATACACTCAGAGCAGAACATGCCCAGTTCAGAAGAAGTTCAATGATCTCTTTTATGTGATGTTCAACAAGAGACTGGACTCAGAAGTATAATAGTTTATAATTTATTATTGGGCCAAAATTATGTCATGGTTTATATAGATGCATCAATTCTTCAAGTAGCTCACTACTTGATTCGGTTATGAGAATAACAACTGCATATAGAGTAATTAATCTTGCTTCTTTGCTAGATGAATAACTTCATTATGGGTTGTGTTGTCCGAGGTAAATTGACACTACCTACTGTAGGAAATTCTAGATGCATTATGATGGGAGTGGCGAAGCCGGAGGGGCTAAGATATCCTCGACATGGGTGCTCGACGGCACGCCGTAGACCAGGAGGAGGATCTCCTGGTGGAGTTTGGCAGAAGCGAGACACTTGGATGTAACTTCATTACAACACAACATTGTTTTATTATTATTATTGAGAATTTGTTTTGTGGTGCAGGAGCTTCAAGACAACATGGGGCAGTAGGCTTCATGGTCAGGATTCGTGCAGTAGTGCACTGATATTTGTTTTGTGGTATAGGAGCTTCGAGACAACAGGGGTAGCAGGCTTCAAAGGCAACACATTTTTCTATGATTTTCTCACCAAATATGAAATTATTTGGCCCCTAAATTCTAATCCCTTTGTGAAAGAAGAGTAATTGTGGAATATGGTCTATGAATGTTGACAAATTTGATCACGTCAGGGACTGACAAAGTTAGTACAATCCTCACTGTTGCACATATATTTCAAGGTAAAATTAAACTTCAAGAACATGATCAAGCAGGAGCTTCATGCAACATTGGATGTGAGAAGGTATGGCGTAGAATCACTGCCGCCTCCATTCTGCCCTGCCCCTCTGCACTGTCCTCGACGACCATGCGGGCCGCTCGCTTTGCAAGCAACCATTTCATCCCCAACCTTTCCTCCCCAGGTTCAGTCCTTCATCCCCAACCTTTTTCTAGATATATGGATTAGAGAAATTCATGCTAAGTATTGATCTAGAGCTTCGATGTTGAGCCACTAAACTTCATTGTAAAACTGGGGTATCTATCTCCCGTTGCAACCCACAGGTATGTTTACTTATTCAATAATGGCTTCAAATTCAATGAAAATCGTTAACTGGACTGCCATGATTGCAGTGGTGTATTATTCGGCAAAAAGTAGTATTGTCGCCTTTTGATGTTTTCATTCACATCCATGGTCATATATGCTTCTTGGATAAAACAATCAGTCCTTATTTTTAATAAAAGTAAACGTCAAGTGATTTGTTTGGGAAAACCCAAGTAGTTAAAAAAGAATAAACTCTTTCCAACCAAACAACCATCTGTAAAAAAATCCCTAACAAAAATGCTCTAAAAATATCTGTAAAAATACTTAACATAGTAAAAATAGCTTTTAAATGTTCACTGTTTTACATATGTTCACACCATTTTTTAAATAATTATGTTTGCATTTTTTAAAAACCTAAAAAAGTTCCATGTTTACTAAAACAAAGTCCATTTAGAAGCGTACAACAAAAAGCATTCTTCTCATAAAAAACATCTGTTCAAAAATGTACCTTTTCCGTAAAAATATATTCTTTTTTAGAGAAATGTTCCAATTTTCATAAAAATGTTAACTATTCTTAAAAAGTGTCCCAAATTTTGTGAAAACGTCCATTTTATTAAAAATAAGGAATTTTCCATGTTTAACCTTACTTTAGAATTGGATATAAAAAATGGTGCACAATGGCACATGTGTCTTTTTTTGCCCGATGCAACGCACAGGCATTTGTACTAGTAAGTACTTACATAAGAGTCACAAATTTAGGCACACAATGATATTGATGCAAAGGATGTTGAAACGCCACTTCAAACTAGTGACTTTAGTATTAAGTAGGATAGAGAATGTAAGAGAAACAACTTAGGCTGACAAAAATGTTATATTCACCTTGCAAAGACTTCATAGCAGAAAAACGTTGGGGCAGGATTTTCTAAGGCAGCATAAGCTATTACGTGTCTATTACATCGGGGCAGGAGTATTATATCCTCTTTGACCAGCCTTACTTCACAGAACCCGGTAAAAGGGCAAAATATATGTAGAGAAGCAAGAGTCAAAGAGCTGAAGCACTAAATGGTGAAAACAAAAATAGAAAAGAAAAGATTGAGACATAGATTGGTAAGTACATATAAATAAACATAAAATATAGTTCAGTTATGAAAAAAATGACAAATAAACTCAAAACAATAATAGCAAGAGAACCATATGCATAAAAGGATACGTGCAAGCTCCTGTCTAGTATAGTTGGATGGTAGACTTTTAACATGTACAGTGTTTGATGCATCTGGAGGAAGAGAAGGCCCATAAGAACCAATAAAAGGTATCGGCAAAGATGTACCAAGTCAAGTCTTTTTTTGGTTCTAGAGGAGCCTTACTTGACAACAATGACAATCTCAAACGATCGGAAAGCCATATATACATGTTGTATGTACAACATCCAGCCTGCCTTCAACTTGCATACAAAGCCTTGATGTCCGGGCACATCCTCCTATTGTCCAGCAGCACATCCCCATAGACGTCGATTCGACTTCGTTGAGATGGAAGTCCCCCGACTTGCAGCGCTACTCACTCCATTCAAACCACAGTTGTGGTATCACCTCCTTCTTGAATGCAGTTTCATAGGTGTTCTCCTCTAGAGAATCAGCTGCTACGAGGCAACACTTTCTTATGCTGCCTGACAGGTAATAAAGGGGTTCAAAACATCTAGAATGACGACTCTTGATGCACCCAGGGAGATGCCTCCCCACATGCCATGGTAGAGCCAAACAGGACTTATGCATCAATAGAGTTGTTAAACCGATCCATTGTCAGTTGTCTATCTTCTGAAGTAGATTTATTATTACCACGGGTCACAAAGAACTCCTTTCCTACTTGCCAGCCCCTTGTCTTAACCAATAGCCTTTCCAAAAAAAACTCATGGGAAGTAATGTACTGACTAAATGCAATGACCTTCTGATACGTCTTCAACGTATCTATAATTTTTGATTGTTCCATGCTATTATATTATCAATCGTGGATGTTTTATATGCATTTATATGCTATTTTATATGATTTTTGAGACTAACCTATTAACCTAGAGCCCAGTGCCAGTTTCTGTTTTTCCTTGTTTTTGAGTATCGCAGAAAAGGAAAACCAAACGAAGTCCAATTGACCTGAAATTTCACGGAGATTATTTTTGGACTAGAAGAAGCCCACGGAGTACCAGAGATGGGCCCGAAGAGTCCCGAGGCACCCACGAGGGTGGGGGCGCGCCCCCTACCTCGTGGCCGCCTCGGGGACCCCCCTGACTTGTTCCCGACTCCAACACCTCTTATATATACCCAAACTTCCAGAACATAAGCTAGATCGGGAGTTCCGCCGCCGCAAGCCTTTGTAGCCACCAAAAACAATCTAGACCAGCTCTGGCACCCTGTTGGAGGGGGAAATCCCTCTCCGGTGGCCATCTTCATCATCTCGGCGCTCTCCATGACGAGGAGGGAGTAGTTCACCCTCGGGGCTGAGGGTATGTACCAGTAGCTATGTGTTTGAGCTCTCTCTCTCTCTCTCTCGTGTTGTTGATTTGGCACGATCTTAATGTATCGCGAGCTTTGCTATTATAGTTGGATCTTATGATGTTTCTCCCCCTCTAATCTCTTGTAATGGATTGAGTTTTCCCTTTGAAGTTATCTTATCGGATTGAGTCTTTAAGGATTTGAGAACACTTGATGTATGTCTTGCATGTGCTTATCTGTGATGACAATGGGATATTCATGTGATCCACTTGATGTATGTTTTGGTGATCAACTTGCGAGTTCCATGACCTCGTGAAGTTATGCATAGGGGTTGGCACATGTTTTCGTCTTGACTCTTCGGTAGAAACTTTGGGGCACTCTTTGAAGTTCTTTGTGTTGGTTGAATAGATGAATCTGAGATTGTGTGATGCAGATCGTATAATCATACCCACGGATACTTGAGGTGACATTGGAGTATCTAGTGACATTAGGGTTTTGGTTGATTTTTGTCTTAAGGTGTTATTCTAGTACGAACTCTAGGATAGATTGAACGGAAAGAATAGTTTCATGTTATTTTACTACGGACTCTTGAATAGATCGATCAGAAAGAATAACTTTGAGGTGGTTTCGTACCCTACAATAATCTCTTCGTTTGTTCTCCGCTATTAGTGACTTTGGAGTGACTCTTTATTGCTTTTTGAGGGATAGTTATATGATTCAATTATGTTATTATTGTTGAGAGAACTTGCACTAGTGAAAGTATGAACCCTAGGCCCTGTTTCCTAGCATTGCAATACCGTTTACACTCACTTTTACCACTTTCTACCTTGCTTTTTTATATTTCAGATTACAAAAACCTATATCTACCATCCATATTGCACTTGTATCACCATCTCTTCGCCGAACTAGTGCACCTATACAATTTACCATTGTATTGGGTGTATTGGGGACACAAGAGACTCTTTGTTATTTGGTTGCAGGGTTGTTTGAGAGAGACCATCTTCATCCTACGCCTCCCACAGATTGATAAACCTTAGGTCATCCACTTGAGGGAAATTTGTTACTGTCCTACAAACCTCTGCACTTAGAGGCCCAACAATGTCTACAAGAAGAAGGTTGTGTAGTAAATATCACCTTCTCTCTCGCAGATTCCGCAAGTGCCACGATATTGGTGAAAAATCTGGCCTTCACACCATCGGCCACGTTGATAGACCGGACCAGATTATCAACAGTTACATCTGTCAAGCTGGAAGCTCTATCTGCAGCATCAACTTCTAATATGTCTGACAGGCATGGATGCATGTACAGGGCAGTTTCTATTGCGTGTTTTTTACTTCTCATAGGCTTCCAACTTATGAACGATTTATTTCTGCTTGGGACCGAGTTTCAAGAAGACACTGAAGTCTACTAGTCCAGGTAGTTCATCCAAGATATCACCCTTGTAGTAGTGAAGCAAATCTTTTGTTAGTTCTCTGGGACTTCTAATGACATGTGATTTTCTCGTGAAGTTATCATTATGCAGTAGGGTCTATTCTACTGACTCGGTGAATTTATCAGAGACCCCTTTTGAAATCCTGCGACCTAATATTCATAAGTAAACTTTGGGCGTACAAGATTCAAGATGTTGAACACTTCTGCGACGTGATTCTGGGAATGTATAGGATGAGATGCTACTATCTTGAGAAACTTTGGGCGTACAAGGTTCAAGATGTTGAACACTTATGCGACGTGATTCTGGGAAAGTGTAAGGACCACATTACGTGGAGTATGTCCTCTGCACAGTGATTCTAGCACATAGTCGACTCATTCCTAGGTGTATGGCCCTCATCCATTATAAGTAGGTTAGAGACCATAAGCAACATGTCCCAGCATGCAGCTACGACGGTGACACCCCCATCACTGTTAATGATCCAAGAGAATTGGGTGTATCCAACCAAGAGGATATTCCTATTGGCTTGCCAAGTGTTAAGGATTTCCAACTGATCTGCTCTGTCACCCTTGACAGATCACAAATCATACAGTGGTATGTCCTCCACTTGCCACCGTTGAAATTCCCGTTTCCATGTACCTAATATGCCTTAGGGAGTACAACGAGAGGCCTTCCAGAGGGATACTTTGCCAAGAGGCTCTGAATAAAACTAATCAGCATAAATGTTTTCCCCGAACCAGGGGCATGAGCTAGAATGCAACCTCCTGGTTTGTCAGAGACTAAATTCTTAACCAGAAAGTGGAAACCTGCCACCTGATGTGGTATCATTTGCTTTTCATGTCTTGGATGAATAGCAATGCCTAACACATTGAGTTCTTCAGCGACTCTAACATCAACAGTGACAATCTCATCAGAATCCTTTGAACGCTTTTCAGAGAAATATGATCTTGACCTTGATGCCTGACATGAGGTAAACATAATGTCAATTGATTGTTCCAATCATACGTTTAAACTTCAGTTCATTCCAAAGTTTATATTATGTCATCATTAAATTTTTGAAAAATTATAATGCATAACAGTAGATACCGAATATCAGAAAATAACAACTACATGTGCTATACTAGAAAAGTTTATTCATGCTGGAAATACAGGAATAACCAAAATAACAACCCATGAGGTCCGTCAGGCTCTGCGGCATGAGCAAATGTGTCAATTTTGTCAGATAAGATGGCATGAACTAATTCTCAGGTATGATTGGCATATTGTGCCCCTTTAGGCACTTGGCTCTTATAAAAACAAATTTTGTTCAAACAATGTAATAGTGTAATACAAAATAAAAAATGTATCTCAAAGCAGTTCCAACACACCAAATGGGAATCCCACACGTGCCTGTGGGCCACTTAGCTGTTGCTAAAAAGGATATTTGGTAAGAACTTCCGAAATTAAAACTACATATGTTGCTAACCGGCCTCAGAGTTACAGAAGCATCATCACATATCTTAAACAAATAACATACCTTTCTCCACTAATAATCAATGATTATGTCAGCCCTTCTCTCACAATCATACCGCAGACACGACATACATGGCCTAGATCTTCATGAATCTGTATTTCATGATTACAGACGTTGTTCACCTCTTTCTCATTGGCTGCCTCTTCAAGTGTGTCGAGATGGCCAATAAATATAACTAAATCATTATGGCAAACAACATAAATCCAAGTAAACAATTTAATGAAGATAAAGTTTGCAGATTTCTCTTATTGAGCTGAGCTCATCTATTCTCAAACTTTACAAGTTGAATCAATTTGCAGATAGAGCACGAGATCATAAGCACAACCATAAAATTACAAAATGATATGTTTCAAAATGCTGCAGCAACAAAAGTCTGTGATTATAATTTGTACATTAGAGCTTTCAAGTGCCACTGAGTGCTCATTCCAAAAATCTTCAAGACCATCACTTTCCTTTTCTTGTATATGCTCTTCCTCCATAGGCTCATCTTCCCCCATAGGCTCATATTCCTCCATAGGCTCGTCTTACCCCAGAGGATTGTAAGGTTCTGAGGGCAAATCAAATACTGCTGGATTTGCTTGATTTTTTCCCTTTTTCTTTTCTTGGCACAATTTCAACATCCCCATCTACTTGGGAGCTTGGATCAACTTTTCGTTTTTTATCTCCTTAGGAAGTGGAGGGGAAACTTGTGTTTCTGCTATTTTCTCCTTATGGGTAACAACCTACACTGAGAAGGAAGAGTTACGGCTGGAAGATGAAAATTTTCAGCTTTGAATTGGAATATATTCAGCAAATATCAAACAATTATACTCCATTATTTTCAGTACAAGAGAATGGGGTACTTGTGAACTACGATGCGTCAAATAATTATGGATGAACATTAAAAAAATTGAAAACAAATATAACAGTTTCGCAATGCCCTTCAGAGACACTGATGAGGCAGTGCAAAGTTGATGACAGCCAGATCATGGATACATTCCTCAGGTCTTTTCTGCAATATAACTCTCTCAAACAAAAATGCTGATGATTGGTAGCTGGCCGAAGGATACTAATTCATTAAAGTTGCACTTGGAATACAAGGAACAATTTGACTGTTTTGGTTGTCTCTTTACTTCATCAATTCCTTTGATTACCACTCTCATGAGAGCAACAGCCTGTTCTGATGGTATCAACTGTTTATTTTTCTCAGGTGTCAGTTGTTCTGTGTGCTCCTATGCTTTCATCATCATCATCCGAATCAAGAACTATTATGTCACTCTTTTTCTGTTCTGTTTGCTCGATAGAATTGGCCATATTAGTTTCAACACTCGACCCATAACTAAGAGCGGGCTCGGGCAGAGTAGAAAGGAAAGTTAACAATTGGACCTTCTGAGCATACAAGCTGTCCCACTCCTCGGTAACACTGCCACATCCCCAACTGCTAATCGCATTTGCAGTAAGTGAAAGATTATTGATGGGGCTGGAAGGCTTTCTTTTTCTGCGGTAATACATGCCTATAGAAATAGATGACTAATTAGTTATTATCATATAAGAGAGAAGAAATAAATTTGCACCAGCAATGGAAGTAGCACTTTTGCTGATGTTGCATATAAGCCCCATGCAAGGTGGACAAGAAAATGTGGGATGCGTACAAGGCAATCATAAGTAGAAGCACAAACAGTTACATGTGGAGAACTATAATGATCATAAAATGCAGCGGCCATTATGAGTAGTCAACCCACTAATTGTTTAACACAAGCATAGTAATTGATGAACAAATAGGCACCTTATTCATCAATTCTTTCTCCTAGGTTTACTAGGTATCCTTATTTTTGGCATCGAGCTCTGTATTTCACCTGGTACAATCCAATTAAAGTAGTAATGAAACTTTATGAATAAAGCTAGTAGCTAGTAGCTACTAGAGATACACTAGAAATATCACCTACAGTAAATTCAGTCCAAATTCAAATGCTGTTATTTGCTTCTAATCATGCACAGAATACTCAGAAAAGGAGTCTCTAAAGAAAAGAAAACACAAATGTGATGTGAGTGTAAAGGGCAGTGGAAATACTTCAACTGGGCAAACTATATTCACACTAGCATTTCAAAGAGCAAAGTTGCTTCAATACCTACAAATATACAAGCTTGCAAACAACAATGTACTAGCAGGAAACAGATCACCTCAATAACACCCATGATCGTATCCAGCATAGCAAAGAACAATACTCATGAAACAACCAGAGAGTGGAAACCTGCCAAGTGATGTGGTCTCATTTGCTTTTCATGTCTTGGATGAATAGCAATGTCTAACGCAATGAATTCTTCAGCGACTCTTAACATCACCAATGACAATATCGTCAGAATCCTTTCAACGCATTTCATAGAAATATGATCTTGACCTTGATGCCTGACATGAGGTAAACTCAATTCCAATGATACATTTAAATTTCATGAATGCCATGAAAAACATTGAAAATAATGGTAAGACAAAGTTCCATATTTGTTACTAAACCCATGTCCTGCGCAATAATTGCCAGGCCACATCATCTATCTATCTATTTATACTAAAAGCACAACATGGTAGAGATAGAAGAGTAGACTATAAATTCTCACAAAAAGACAAAACATCCAACCGTTGGTTGAACAGACCAGCTTATTGATCAAATTTTTGCACAAACTATTCCGTTTCAAAAACAGAAAATGTTTGAGCACAGACTGCATGAACCACATCCTACCATTGTTTATCCTCGCATACCTATCATTTTTATAATGCATGGCAACAATGCATCTAAAAAAGTGGTGCTTCCACTTTTGGAGAAGCAGGAAACAATAATCTGCCATGCTTCTGTTATAGATTCCCGTTAACAAATCCAAACATGTATTAGTCTACAAAACAATATCTCAAATATCCCTGTTAAGCTAGAAAACAACCACAGAATAGACTATTAAGCTTCCCACAAAAATTATTTGAAGATAGGGCTATACTGCTACTGTAGCCCTATGTTTTTTGTAGACATAACAGAAAGCCAGGCATACACAAAGACAACAAACAGACAATTGCATAAGCTACAACCATAAGCATCAACAAAATCTATTGTATTAACTACTAACATAAGCATCAACAAAATCTGATACGATTCCATTTATCTATGCTAAACTACCACATCTATTACCGTTATCCCTTACACTTTTATATGAATCTCAAGGAACAAAAGAAACAATTAATCTACATAGGAAGAGAAATGAGCAGTAAACAAGCACAAACCAAAGTCAGGAAGTCAAGATTAATGCACATACCTCAGCGAAACACAAGGGCCTTCATCTTATGGTTTCCCATTAGCATACAGAACTACAAAAGGCAGCAGATCTGCACTCCTCACCGTACACACAGGAGTCAGACCAGGCAGAAGTTAGAATCGCATCACAATATCACATGGTCAAATTTGAGCACAAACATCCGACCAATATTTATCTTGTTTCTTTAATCTTTTATGCATGGCAACACTACACCTAAATAAGCGGTGCTTCCACTTTTGGACAAGCATTCATACATGAAGTCATTTATTCTTTACAATTTCTTCGACAAAAAAACAAACTCGAGTTCATCCAAACACACTTAACAGAAGAAAGAAACCCTAGCTGCCAACAAGAGCAATCTCCTCTCCCCTCAGCCTCTCACCGATGATCCGTCGCTGCGGCGCGGAGGGGAGAGGATTCTCTTTATCGTCCTTTGTGCACTAGGTTTTGGTCTCACAGCACCATCGCTCCTACCCTAATGGCGGTTTCATCTCGAATAAAAGTCCCCCGGCTCCGATCCCGTCTCCGTGATGCCTGTTGCGGCGTTGTTGAGGTGCCTGGAAGTTTTCGTCCCCATTTTTCTTGATGGACGACGGGCTGGTTATTTGTGTTGTCCGTCAGCATGGATCCATGTGCATCATCAAGGCAACATCATGTTCTTTACCAACCTCTTCTCTCAAGCCTTTGCAAGCAAGAACGCCAACTTGGTCTGACGATGCTAGCCCCGATGGCATCTTGACACTGGTCTAGTTAGGGTCGCCCAGCCCTTCTCTTGAGCCAGAGATATAACTAAATGTATCGCCATGCAATTATATGCAGGCTAAAGAAGGTAAGCATTGGACTATCAGAACTACATGTCAACATGGTCCTTAGATGTAGAAAGATTGTTTTGATTTGATCCAGAAATTCCATACAAAAGGGTCCTAGTTCTATGTAGTCAAATCTGAATGGCAAAACAAACAACACTTTACTGGCTGTACCAACTGCCAGGATAGCATACCAGTACTAATGAGGGTCCTATTGTTTACCATTGCAAATTAAAAGATGTACACACTAAATCTGCAGGTCTTCAAAGCTACTATGTTTAACTGTGGACAGCCATTGGCCTTTATACAAAGTCTCCAGCATGATGTCTTGTCCATACGAAATAAATAGATTGCCAAACAATGTTCAGTTTATGTTGAAATAAGCGCATGACATGACCAGAGCGAAGAATACATTAGAGGCATCCAGATAAGGCATGATGGGAAAATAGCTCGGTGCAGAAAGAATCCAATAGCTAAATTAGAGTATCTACTCTAATGCATTAAGGCATATTCGAATAACCAGAGGATTGCACAAAGAATCAAGGTCAAGAAACTAGGTGAACATCAAAAACCTGCTGCAATTATTACTACTTCAACTGTGAAGTTACACAAGATAAGACTGGGTAGGCTCATTCATGTCAGGCCATTCCTCATAACCTACATTGACTAGCACAGTGATTTTTCTATTAAGCGCCAAGGATTCGAGAGACTGGGGTCGAAAACATAAGGAGAAGCCATAAAATGGAAAGATCCATTATATGTTACATTAACATTACTCATGGCCAGAGTAGTTGTACAAAATGATTGCTGTGTGAATCTGCGAAACCACACACCAGTGTGATGAGTTAGCAGCTAAACAGCTATATATTATAAGCATTGTATCCTATGCATAGATGAACAGTATCTTAAACGTATCTGAGCAGAAATAGACTCCCAAAAGCATATTACAGTGCACGCAAATAAAACAAGCCTTTCATGGATACATTAAAGGACATTGCCATAAATGCCAAGGAAAATACACTAATATAATCACAATGGTAAACTAACAGGGGAAATGTAAGGATGATATGGCAATGACTTGAATCAAACATACCGGTCTTTGTGTAGACAAACCAAACATCCATTTAACTATTATGTCATGCAATCTAATCCAATCCAATTCAAATTCATGGATAAATTTGAAAAACATTGCAAGGTCAAATTGATGGGCAAAATAGGTTCCTGTTTTTAGGGTCATGGCCAAATAATTTCCTCTGAACTAACGACACCAAACATTTCTGCTTGAGTTGCACATTTGTACGGAGCAGTCGCAGTGTCGCACCATCTGAGAATAATTTTACAGAGCTAGCATCTCCTACTTTTGTTCTTTCTAGAATAAACATGGAAAGATGCATCATTTTCTTAGAAGAAGAGCCAAAGCGGCTGATACAACATTTTTCAGCCTACTGTGCTAACCTGTGGGATTAGCAACCAAAATTGGCAATTTCTATTGACAATTACGGTGACAGCTGACAAGAGAAGTATACAGAAACTAAGGGACGACTGCGGTTTGCCTCAGATCCCTAGCGGCTGCTGCTTCACCCGTGGTGCGGGTGCGGCCATGCGCCACGACGCTGCCTGTCGCTCCGCCTCCCAACCATCCTCCTACGCGGCGCGCTCTCGCCACTGCTGACCGCGAATACGATACCACGCCACACCTGCCGCCGCCCCCGCCATCTTCCTCTCCGTCTCCTAGAGGGGCCCTCTGTGTGCGCCTGCCTGTCAGACAGCAGTGGCTCTCAGTGGGCTTTCCCGACCGGGCCTCCATAATGTGCATCTAACACAATGAAGAGGCCCACTACCAACCTCAAACACCATCACCATTAAGGCTCATCATCTCGCCATCTTCCTCCTTCGCTCAAATCCTCCCATGAACCATTCTAAAAAAATTGACTCCTCGCCGTTTCCTCCTTCCTTGCCGGCGGCGCGGTTGGACGGAGAGATCCACTACTATCTGCCACAGGTGGCGGGTACACGCACCCGCCACCGATGAGGACACGGTACGACACAACACAACCAAAAGATCTTCACAATTCCCAAGCATCCACCGGAAATCAGGACGCCGGCGGGCAGTTCCGCGCATCCCTCCCCTGCAAACGCGAGCCTCGCCCGAAACTGCAAGTAATCCTACCACCCCAACCCCGCGCGGTGCCCACACACAAAGGAACATGGATCGAGAGTCATGTCATATGGTTACTTGGTTGGCCGAAGTGTGATGGACACAATTGTGGCAATTTAGCCAAAAGAGCATGACAGGTGGGCTTGGTGACTAAGTGATTATGAACCGAACACAATCGATCTTGCCTGAGTAACCCAACAACAGAAAACATCATTGGACCAAACAGAACTTTGCTTATCTTGAAGATAAGCAGCTTAAAGAGCACCAGGCACATGCCATGTCATGGCCTTTGTGTAATCCACAATAAAATTATATTGACGTAATATGCCCACCAAACAGAAACCTTTTACTTTTGTAAAACATTGGTGATATGAAACCTTCGGTTGCTCATAACTATATTTGTATGGGCCACGCAGATACATGATAAGTTACGGTACAAAATGACAAACTAGATTTATCGCCTAGCATGAGACATCAGTTTACCTTGGACGGACCAGGAAGGAACTGGAGGTCCAATTTGACTGAGTATCGATCATGCTTGTCAAACAAATAACCTGCAAAAGGAAGTGCTATTGTTTATTTCAAGCCCACAACCAAACAAGTGTCAATTTCGTGCTATAACACTGACATATTTTGGGATAGTGAGACACAAAAAAATAAGGGATTATGCTAACTGTAGAACGTCTGAAATCTATCATCTAGGGAACAAAGTTGATGCACTAAAATACTAAAAAAAGGAAAAATAGTAGTAGCAATACGAGGCACTTATCTCAATATTCAGGTAAAAGCTATCTGGCAGATGCTGGATATGAAATGAATAAATGCTACACTTATATTTGCAAGATGTGTGATATATAAACAATAGTTAACACGCAACCTACTGGAAGTGAAACGTAGCAGAAAAGAATAGAGCAAAGGGATGTATTCTCTATTCTGCATGCAGATTCTAGCATGTAAACTCTAGCTCAGTAAGAACAGGAAAGTTATGCAACAATGAAACGATCAACAAGGGTTGACAACTGCCATAAGTACTTATGTAAGAGTCACAACTTGGGAACACAGCGATATTGATACAAAGGATGTGCAGATCAAAGCTCAAAAGAATTGGTAATGTAAGTATCAAGTATAGAATACTACTGCCTCCATTCCTAAATCTTTGTCTTTTTAGAGATTTCAGATGGACTACCACATACGGATGTATATAGACATATTTTAGAGCGTAGATTCACTCATTTTGCTATGTATGTAGTCACTCGTTGAAATCTCTAGAAAGACAAATATTTAGGAACGGAGGGAGTAGAATGTAAGGGACACAATTTCGGCTGACAACCATGTTATATTCACCTTGCAGAGACTTCATGGCAGAGAAGGCTTGGGCAGGAGTTTCAAAGTCAGCATAAGCTATTACATGTCGATTATTAGATCCTGTGTTGACCAGCCTTACTGCACAGAACCCAGTAAAAGGGCGAAATATATCTAGAGAAGCAAGAGTCAAGGAGCCAAAGCACTAAATGGTGCAAGCTAAAACACAAAAGAAAAGACTGAGACATAAGATTGGTAAGAACATAAACATACAACATAGTTCCCTTATTAATAAAATGACAAATAAACTCAAAATAATAATAGCAAAGAATAAGTGCAAGTTCCCGTCTACTATAGTTGGGTGGGAAACCTTCAACATGTAGGGTGTTTGATGCGTCTGAAGGAAGATGTGGCTCATAAGAACCAACAGAAGGCATCTGTAAAGATGCACCAGGTCAAATAAAATAATCCAGTACTTCACATTTACTGATGAAGCTGCTAGTCTTAATGAGGAACAAGGAATTATTGTGTTACCTCATTGTTTATGTAAGGCCCATATGGCAGTCCCATTGATTCATCAAATCCAGCCATTTCCAGCTCAAAACCAGTCATCTGCGGTCCGAAAGGCATGCCTACAAAAGGGTGTAATAACTAAATTATATGCATGTATATGTTAATGGGAATGAATGAACTTCTGAAAGACATTGAGCGGCATGTGACTCGTGATTGCTAACAAACAGGGCTAAATGGGGACGGATCCCTCCTTTAACATCAATAAACACGGATAGCACCCAAGCGGATAGGTAGAAGTGGGACCGCTCCACGAATAAGCATGGATAGCACCCAAGTGGAGTCCCCATGGGGATTCAAACACAGATGTGTAGGTTCAACAACCTGAACTCCTACCATTGGACTAGCGCTCAGTTCTCTAACTCATGATTGCTTGAAATTATTTATTATACCTACCATTTAAAAAGCAAGCCCAACAAAATAAACAGGACAACATTAACTAAAGTGTGGATCTAACTATATCACATATATCAAGAAATGGACATCTGGAGAGGCCGAAAAGTCAATCTCGCTATTATGGCATTACCAATGTGAAAAGGGTTTAAATAAGTTTAAAAAAATGACGAGCATGTCAACGTTTCAGTATTGTTTGCTAATGATGGCCTCATTTGTCATCTATGAGGTTAAAATGGACATATGCACGCTGATTTTTCATAACACGCATTAATAGGACATCATTAATTAAAGTGTGGATCTAACTATATCACAGATCAAGAAAGGGACATCTGGAGAGGCAAAAAAGGCAATCTCACTATTACAGCATTACCAATATGAAAAGGGTTTAAATAAGTTGAAAATGATGAGCATATCAACGTTTCAGTATCATTTGCTAATGATGACCTCATTTGTCATCTACGAGGATGAAATGGACATATGCACGCTGATTTTTCATAACACGCATTAACATGAGAGCATTAACTAAACTGTGGATCCAACTATATCACATATCAAGAAAGGGACATCTGGAGAGGGGGAAAAGGCAACCTCACTGTTACGGTGTTACCAATGTGAAAAGGGTTTAAACAAGTTTTAAAATGACGAGCATATCATTCATAACAAGCATTAAAGATATTCACACGCATTGATAAATGTAGGGGACTTTTTGAGATGAGAAAAATCTAAGCTGCCAACTGAAGAGATGGTGATTTATTTAACCTATCATGCAACTCAGCAATGACAACAAATATACAACTAATGCCCAAATGGCAATTAGTCATACTCAATAAAATATTGGAAGGGTACTAATAGGAAAAAGGAACTAGCTTTATTAAACTATTAATTGCTGCATCAAAAGTAAGGGTGTGACCGTGCTACGACGCAGCAGCATGCAAACCCTAAGCTAGATTGACCAGATTGACGTAAGCACTATTGACCAATTCAAGTTTTTAAAGATTTATAATATATTTGGTCATATGAAGTCCATTTCAAAGCTCTTTAGAACAATAGTAGAAATATGTGCTGTCAGTTTTGCACCAATGTTTTTAACATAGCAAAAGCTGGGCAACACTTAATCCACATGTCAAAATGCTACCAACACCATAGAGAAAAAACCCCAGAACTGTATCCTATAACTATCCTAGGATCTTTCTTTGAAGATTTAATAGAAAAACTTAGGCTAATGAGACAATAATCTGCCATTCTGTACCACCATGGATCGTTGTTTATGTTCTTCGAGACTAGGGATTGTTTATTTAGCTCCAAATCCAGCACACCCAATTACATGAGAGAGACACATGCTACTTCTAAACCTTTACAATTCATCTAAAGAACTCTAAAGTTCAAACATTCTCTTCAACATCCTCTCGATGGACAACAACAACCGCGTTGTTCACCTGAGCAACTTTCTGGCCCTACAAACCCTCATGAAACCATGCCAACCGACACCGAGCGCCGACAGCCCAGCAGCAACGCCGAACACCCTTCACTCGGCCACCACACATACATTGGCCAAGAAAGCCGATGGCACGACACACATGGCCACGAGCGCATGCAACGATAGTGGCACGCGGTAGGGGCGCTTTAGCATCAGGTGCTTGGTGTCGGGGGTTTGGTGCGACATATGCCAACGGATGGCTTATCATGGTGGGGGCAAGTAGAACATCGCCGGTGCCTGGAAACGGGATGAGGCAAAGACATGCACGCCGGCGAATCTTACCCAGCTTCAGGGCTCTCCGAAGAGATAATACCCCTACTGCTGCTGTGCGGGGTCTCCGCATGATCACTATGGCCAAGTGTTTACACGGTTGCTCCTTGAGCTGTTTCTTAGAGGTAGGAGAGGGTAAGGCTAGCTCTCTCCTTCTATCTGGTATGGTATAGAGCTACCGGGTTCCAACCCTTTGCATGGGTGCCCTGGGGGGTTTATATAGGCCTACCCCCCAGGGGTACAATGGTAATTCATCTGGGTGCGGGCCCAGCTGTCAGTGCCTTTGGCCTCCGATTTCTCCGCCGACTGCTGGGGCGGGCCCCGCCGACTGGTCTGGTACGGAGCCGACAGGCCACGTCCGCCGCGGGCGGGTCTTGCCGGCTGCTGATTACTGTAACCGTGCTTCTGTTGACGCGGGCTTGGTCATGGGGTCGTGGCAATAGTCCCGCCGCCTGGCGGGTGATCACTATTGCCACTCCCCATCACATCTTGATTAATGGCGCATGGGGCCCAGGGGAGGGCTCGGCCGATTCCCCGGGCCGACTCCTGATGGATCCGACTGGCAGTCCTCTCGCCGTCTCCTAGGGTCTCACTAACTAGTGGGACCTGCTGCTTCCAGGCCGTTCAGACAAGCTGTCGTGGGTGCAGGACTCGGTACTATGGTGCTGATGTCAGGGCCGGCAGGGCAACAGTGCCACGCCGCACGTAGATCTTCCCGAGTACGGCGTGCTGTGGCCATGCCTGCCCTTGGTAAGGGGCGGGAGTGGGCTTCACTATAGCCACGCCCCTGCCCCGTCCCCTTCGATGAGGTTATGGGTTTGTTGGAGTCGCCGGCCGACTCCCCAAAGCCGGCTTCTCTGGAAGTCATCCCTAGGACTCGGCCATGAGCGGGCAGTCGGCCGCCCTGCCGTCGACTCCTCAGGAGGTGGCTCTTCGCCCTGGGGTCTTGAGGGGCGCAGCCTGCCCCGATATCTTGAAAGGTTATGGGACTCGGGTTGGCCTACCCGTGGCCCATTACTCCGACAGTAGTCCTCGAAGCTGGTGAGGCGCCACGGGCGATCGGCCGAGAAGCCTCAACAGTTTTTCTTTCCGGGTGCTCAACACATGGTCTTTGACTGACTTCTGCCGGGCCGTCTAGAAGGAGTTGGACTTCTGCCAAGCAGTTTTTTCTGGTCCTTCCTGGAGTTCTATGGTCTCCAGCCGCACCACCTCACGCCCAACGCAGTGGTGCTGCTGTCCGCCTTCGTGGCCCTGTGCGAAGGCTTCCTCGGAGTCCTCCCCACCCTCGAGCTCTGGGGGGAGTTCTTCTTCTCCAAGCTCGGCACCCAGGCCGCGGGCGTCCCGGCTTAGTGCGGTGCCTTCATCATCGTGCGAAGGTTGGGGGCCGACAATCCCTTCCCCTCCATCTCACTGATAAAGTCGGTGAAGATGTGGTAGAGATCCTACTTCTATGTCAGGAACGTCGCCACGAGGGGCGACTGGGTCAACCTGCCGGCTTTCGAAGCCGGCCCGCCGGCTGGGAGACTGCCCAACTGGTCGTACCAGGCCAGGTCGCTGACGCCTGCGGGAGCCGGCGCCATCACGTGACTCCGAGTGCTGACACAGTCGGAGGGTCTGACTGGTCCGGACCTGCTGGCAGCCTTCGTTTCACGCCGAGTTCTCCCACTCCAAGGCCGCCCTCACATGATATGCCAGATGAGCGGGCACCGCGACCCGAGTCGGATGTGCACCAAGGACATGCCTCACGAAGAGGTGGCCTTCATGGTGAACTACCTCTCGGACAGCAGGCTCCTGGAGGACTGGCGATTCGACAAGGAGCCGTACTCCCGCGCCAACCCCCCGCCCGTGGTGAGTCACCTTTCTTTTGTTTCTTTACATTATCTTCTTCTTGCCTAGTTTTGTTTTGACCAGTCGACTTTGGCTTAGAATCCCCTTCTTCACCCAACAGCCGGCAGCTCGGGGCCGGCCCGTGAATCCCCTTCAGTTCCTCGCCGACCGGGCGGAGAGCGACGTCGACGACCCTGATCTGGGGGCGGCGGCTCTGGAAGACGACGCCGAGGGAGGAGGAGGGACAGCAGGCGACTTCAGGCCTTCGACTACCTTCGCCGACTGGCCTGAAGACAACACCGAGGGAGAAGTCACCCCTCGCCATCGGCCAGGAGCCAGCCAGCCTGGCGCGGGCTCTTCTGCCGCGCCAGGCGCTCCAGGCGGCGGGAAGAAGCGCAGGGCCATGCCGACCTTGTTCAGCAGTCGGTCGAAGAAGCCCAAGGGCTCGGCTGCGGCGACCCGGCGGGACGAGGCAGCCGTGAAGGCCATCCGCTTCCGTAAGGAAGTGAAGAAGCCACCGTTGGTCTCCACGTAAGTATTCTGTCTTCAAAGTTTTATTCTTTCTTCGTGATTTGTCTGAGTCTCTGCTTGCCCCTCTTGCTTCAGGGCTCCCCTCTCTCTTGAGCGGGTCGCCGCCGCCTCTGTCATGGGGTCAGCGGAGACGTCTGCCACCACTCGGCGGATTGACCCCGCTGCCGACCTCCGGGAGGCGACGGAGAAGAATGCGCAGGAGAAGCGCAATGAAGAAGAGGCCCTCCGCCTGGAGAAGGCGGAGGCCTCCGCTAAGAAAAAACTAGAGGAGGCCGAAGCCGCCGCCGCGGCGAAGCAGTGGGCTGAGGAAGCCGCACGCCGCCAGTCGGCAGTGCTCGTCACCCCGTTGAACTCTGCGCCGCCGCTTTCGGAGTTCACGGGGCCAACTGGAGAAGCCGGCGGCGAGAACCCCGTCGAGGAGAGGGAAGGCGGCGACCCCTCTACTCCAGACGCGAACGTTTCGCCGCTGCCTCCGCCGCCGTCTGAAGGCGCGCAAGGCGAGTAGCCAGCGGACCCTCCGGTGCCGCCGACCAAAGACGAGGCCATGGCGAGGCTACTCCTCCAAGTCGGCTCACCAACGCGCCATCGTCTGGAGAAGGCGACTTCGGCACCCCACCGCCTGGAAGCCGGCACCGCCAGCTCGGCAGCCCCAGACGCCGAAGCGATGAGCGCCGCACCTATTGGGTGGGTGCGAGGAGGCAGCACAGGGCCGCTGAACCGGGCGCTCCTGGACGTCCAGGCGAAGCTCCGTGCTGAGGGCGACGCTCTCCAGAGTTGCACCAAGGCGTTCCTAGCGTCACGGGCAGCCGTCCGGGTATGTTTTTTCCTTTGGTCTTTGTTTTCTTGTTCCTCTCTGTGGGGGCACGCCAGCACACCCACTGGGTGTAGTCCCGGAGTTTCGGGCCGGCTGCTGAGCAGGCGGCCCGGAACTCCAATTGATGAACTTATGGGTACTAACTTTGTCTGAAATGCTTGTCGCAGGATTACCACAACCTCCGCGTCACTGCCTTCAACCGTAACATTGAAGAGCTGGGCAAGCGGACCGCCGACTTGGCAGAGAGCCAGAGTAAGTCCTTTTTTCTTCTCTGCGGGGGCGCGCTAGCGCACCCGCGGTCTGTAGTCCCCGAGATTCGGGCCGACTGCTGAGCAGTCGGGCCGGATCTCCCCGGCGACCTACTTTATTGATGACTGTTATCTTTCTTCCTTTTCTTCAGGAGCAAACGCTGCTCTTCAACAGCAGCTGAGCGAAGCCAACTCCGCCCTGCACGCCAAAGGGAAGGAGTGCAGCAGGCTCACCACAGAGCGCGATCTGCTGGCCACTCAGTTGGCAGAGCAGAAGGAGCTGCTTGTGAAGTTGCAGAGGGAGGCGGAGGAGACAGAAACCGCCCTCTTGGCCGAGTTCGCGAGCGAGCGCTCCTCCTAGTCTGACAAGGAGGCGCTGCTGTCCTCCGGCTTCCATGAGATTGAAGACATCATTGATGGTGAGTCTCTTTATTTTCTTTCTTCGAGCTACCGATTTAAATCGTGGCGAGTCCTGGTTTTTGACTAGCTTCCTCGTTTCTTTGCGTCTTTGCAGACTTCTTCCCTGGGCAGTCGCAGGCCGCCATCCAAGCCATCGAGGCCGACCATGAAAGTCGGAGGGCGGAGGGCGCAGAGATCGCCACCGATGCACCCCGAAGTCTTCACGAGCACATCCTGAGCATCGAGGCTCGCCTCCGACCGACTCACCGGATGCTGCGCCCGCTTCAGCGCATCGTGCCCAGGCGATTGCCGCCCTTTGGCCAGATATGCAGGCTCCGCGCACCCCCAGCCTGACGGCCAACTGGCTGGAGGTCGCGGCTGGTCGTCTTGAGGCCTGGAAGGGCTCTTCGGCCCGGGCTGGAGCACGCCGGGCCTTGGAGTTCGTCAAGGCGTGGTACCCGGGGCTGGATCTAGACCGGTTGGCCATGCTTCGGTCGGAGGCCTAGCCGGAGCTGGCGGCTGTGGAAGATTCCCTCGTCAAACGTGCTGCGGCGATCGCCGAGTACACCGACACCAGCATCTTCATCCCCGAGCGGTATGAAGACGGCGAGGAGGTACCGCCGGAGTGGTTTGGGATGAACCTAGACTACGCCAAAGACTCGGTGGAGGTGATTGGCTCCAGCGCCGAGGAGGAGGATGAGGCGGAGGATGGAGGCGAGGCGGCGGCACTAGAAGACGGAGTAGACGGCCAGCCTCAGCCCGACCACGCCTCCAGCAACGAGCCGCGTGCAACCGAGGCGACTGCCGCCGGAGGTGATCAAGCCAAGACTAGCCAGCCGGCTGCCCCGACGCCTGACGCTGGCGCCTCCTCCGACCCTCCGAATCCGTCTGCTGCCTCCTAAGCTGCCGCTGTATCTTTTATTTTATCTGCCTTAGTAGTCTTTGAAGAACTTGTTAATTCACACTCGACAATTTGGCCAAGGGCCTATGTTATGTAAATATATATATCTATCTTTTCTTGCTCATTGTTCTTTTGGCTTTTTTCCTTTGCCGCTTTCTCTTAGTTGCCTACCTTGCCAATCGTACAGCCGCTCTGTGGACTGTTGCTGGATCAAGTGCTAGGCTACTTTGGGAAAGCAAGTACTTAGCCGATTTCAAGATTTTTTTTGAGCAAGTTGGATAGGAAGCGGCAGTTCGACTATCCGAGAGTCGGTTTGCGAGAAAGGCCGGAAGCCGTCTTGAGCTATGTTTTATGCTTTGAGTCCTTAGCCATTTTTCATGCGAATGCCCATTCTACCTTACTACTGCCCACCGTACAGTCGCTCTGTGAGCTGCGACTTCTGACAGGAGACGGTTTGGGCGTTTACACACTACTCGTCCGACTGTAGGAAGCATTTCATAGTGCAAGGCGGCAAGTCCCTAGGCCGATTTGTCGAGCCTGGTGGCAAACGGCATAAAAAGGACTAACATACTTGCAGTCATAATTTTTATCATACAGACAAAAGAGGGCAGTCCCCGAGCTCGCCTCGGGGCCCCCGAAGTCTTGGTTCTTTAATACAAAAGGTAGCGTGGTACATACTGCATCAGTTGTAAAACCTTCGAAGGAGATTTGCATTCCATGGCCGCTCTGTCTCCTTGCCGAAGTCGTCCCTCTTGCATGCTCGGGGCTTCTGAGCGTCGATCAAGTAGTAGGAATCGTTGCCCAGTACTTTGCTGATGATGAAAGGGCCTTCCCAAGGCGCCGACAGCTTGTGCTGGCCGGCTGTTTGCTGGATCAGCCGGAGCACAAGGTCGCCTTCTTGGAAAGATCTTGGCCTGACCTTCCTGTTGTGGTACCGGCGTAGGCTCTACTGGTAGATGCTGGACTGGCTGAGTGCCAACAGCCGGCCCTCTTCCAGCAGATCGACGCCGTCTTGTCGTGCTTCTTCTGCTTCCTCCTCGGTGTACATGGTGACTCATGGGGATTCGAACTCTATGTCCGTTGGGATGACGGCTTCGGCACCATGGACGAGGAAGAAGGGCGTGAAGCCGGTTGACTTGTTTGGAGTCGTGCGCAGACTCCAGAGGACGGCTGGCAGCTCGTCGAGCCAATAGCCAGCCGAGCGCTCCAGAGGCTCGATCAACGGAGGCTTGATGCCGGACAGGATGAGGCCGTTTGCGCGCTCCACTTGTCCGTTTGACTGCCGGTGGGCGACGGACGCTAGGTCCAGTCGGATGCCCTGTGTTGCGCAGAAACGGGCCAAGGCGCCTTTGGCAAAATTTGTGCCATTGTCGGTGATGATGCTGTGTGGTATGCTGTACCGAATTGTGATATCGGTGATGAAAGTCACGGCAGTCGGACCATCCAGTTTCTTAATTGGCTTCGCTTCTATCCACTTGGTGAACTTGTCCACTGCGACAAGTAGGTGAGTTAAACCACCTCATGCTGTCTTGAATGGTCCCACCATGTCTAGACCCCAAACTGTGAAAGGCCAGGCAATGGGGATGGTCTTGAGCGCAGAAGCCGGCTGGTGCGGCTTGGAGCTGAACTTTTGGCATCCTTTGCATTTTGGACCAACTCCTTGGCCTCTTCTAAGGAAGTCGGCCAGAAGAAACCGTGCCGAAAGGCTTTGGCAACGAGTGCTCTTGAAGCCGCATGGTGGCCGCATTCGCCTTGATGGATGTTTTTGAGAATCGCTTGGCCTTGCTCTGGCTCTACGCAGCGCTGGTAGACACCAGTGACGCTGTGCCTGACCAGCTCTCTATTGACTATGGTATAGGCCGCCGCCCACCGTTGTACCTGCCAAGCTGAGGTCTCATCAGTTGGTAGCTCTTTGTTCACCAGGAATTTGAGGATGGGCTGGGCCCATGAGGGTGCTGCTATTTCTTCGACTACCAGAACTGCGACTTGGACGAGGGCGGCTGGGCTGGGAGGCGGCGGGTTGGAGTCAACAGCCGCTTGCTGGGTTGATGAAGTCCCCAGGCCGACCGGCGCGGTCCTTGGGCCGAGTTCTGGAATCTTCGAGTCCGCCACCGCAGTCCCCGGGCCGGGTTCCGCAGTCCCTGGGCTAGCCTCGACTGTAGCGGCTCCGGAGTCATCTACCGAGATCCTCGTGCCGCCTGCCGGGGCTCTGGAGTCGGATCCGACATCTTCGGGAGGAGCCGGTACGAAGATGGAGTCTGATTCTGGCGAGGGTTTGACGGACGGCTTGAGAAGACGTTGAAGGGCGACACCAGATGGTATTGCTTGGCGGGTAGAGCTGATTCGTGCCAATGCATCTGCTTGGTCGTTGTCATTCCTTGGTATATGAAGGAACTCGCATCCTTCAAAATACCCGCTGAGTTGCTGCATGAGGAAACAGTAGCTCGCCATGTTTGCATCTTTCGCGTCCCAGTCGCCGGATGATTGCTGGACCACTAAGTCCGAGTCACCATAACACAAGATCCGGCGGATGCCAAGCTCTTTGGCAAGCCGGAGCCCGTGGATGAGCGCCTCGAACTCGGCGACGTTATGGGAGGCGGCAAAGTGGATTTGCAGCGCATACTTGAGCTTGTTGCCTTTGGTAGAGGTGAGGACGATGCCGGCTCCCAAGCCAGTGCGCATCTTGGAGCCGTCGAAATGCATCCGCCAATGGGTGGAATCAGATGCTGGAGGCAGGTACTGGGTCTCGGCCCAGTCGACAAGGAAGCCGGCCAGTGCTTGTGATTTGATAGTGGTGCGGGGCTGGTAGTAGATGGTGTAAGGAGCCAGCTCTATGGCCCACTTGGCCACTCGACCAGAAGCATCTCGGCTACCGATGATCTCGGCAAGTGGGGCCGTGCAGACCACCGTGATTGGATGCTCTTGAAAGTAAGGCTTCAATTTCTTGGCAGCAAAGTGTACACCATAGCACATCTTTTGGTAGTGGGGGTAGTTCTGCTTGGAGGTTGACAGTACCTCGCTCAGGTAATATACTGGTCTCTGGACAGGCAGCGCCTTGCCTTCCTCCTTGCGCTCCACTACAATGACGTGCTGACTACCCGACTGGTGGCGGCGATGTACAGGAGCATAGGTTCCTTGGGAGTCGGAGCCGCCAGGACAGGCGGAGTAGTCAACATCTTCTTCAACTGGTGAAAAGCTTCGTCCACCTTATGGTTCCACTTGAAAAAAGTGGTCTTCTTCATGATTTGGTATAAGGGGAGAGCTTTCTTGCCCAACCGACTGATGAATCGGCTGATGGATGCTAAGCAGCCGGTGAACTTCTGCACATCCAGTAGTCGCCTGGGTACCTCCATTCTCTCGATGGCCTTGATTTTTACTGGGTTGCATTCTATGCCGCGTTCAGAGACTAGGAAACCTAGAAGCTGGCCGGCTGGTACTCCAAAGACACACTTCTCGGGGTTGAGCTTGATCTGGAACCGGCGCAGGTTCTCAAAGGTCTCCTTGAGGTCTTCCAGCAGTGTTCCACACTTTTCCGTTTTCACCACTATGTCATCCACGTAGACGTGGGCGTTCTTGCCAAGCTGCTTGAGGAGACACTTCTGCATGCAACGCTGAAAGGTGGCGCCGGCATTCCTCAAGCCGAACGTCATGGTGAGGTAGCAGAATGCTCCAAACGGCGTGATGAAGGCGGTCTTCAATCTGTCAGCGGGGTTCAGCTTGATTTGGTGATATCCTGAGTATGCATCCAAGAAACTCAACAGCTCGCATCCGGCTGTGGAGTCTATCACCTGATCGATTCTTGGTAGAGCAAATGGGTCCTTGGGGCAGGCCTTGTTGAGGCTCGTGTAGTCAATACACATTCGCCACTGCTTGTTCTTCTTTAGTACCAGGACTAGATTTGCCAGCCACTCCGGAAAGAAAACTTCTATAATGAAGCCGGCTGCTAGGAGTTGGGCTATCTCTTCTCTGACAACTCTTCTCTTCTCTTCTGATAAGCGGCGCAGGGGCTGCCTGACCGTCTTTGCATCAGATCAGACATGTAACTTGTGCTCGGCGAAATCCGTCGGTACACCTGGCATGTCTTTGGGGGACCATGCGAAGATGTCCTGATTCTCAGGAGGAAATCGACGAGCTCGCCTTCCTATTTGCTGTCAAGGTTTGGACCTATGATGGCGTACCTCTCTAGGTGCTCCGGATCCAAGGGTATCTTCTTTGTCTCTTTAGCCGGCTTGAAAGAACCCTCAGCCTCCGACTCTTTTGGGCTGGGCGATACCTCAGGCTGCTTGCCGGCCATCGCCACAACTCGCTCAAGGAGCCGCTTCTCCGCCGCGATTACCAGGGACTCGGCCAGCCGACTGCTCTCAGCTGCACAAGCAGACGACTTCCGGTAGTCGCCTGCCACAGTCAGAATTCCCCTGGAACTAGGCATCTTCATCTTGAGGTAAGCGTAGTGGGGGACCACCATGAACATGGCCAAGGCGGGTCGGCCAAGTAGCGCATGGTATGGGCTCTCAAGGTCCACCACCTCAAACCAAATAGACTCTCTTCGGAAGTGATCTTTGTCCCCAAAGAGGACATCCATCAGGATCTTGCCGATCGGCGAGCAGGAAAGCCCAGGTACAATGCCGTGGAACACTGTCCGGCTACTCTGAAGCTGTTTTTGCTTGATTCCTAACTTCTCCATGGTATCCTTGTACAGGATATTGATGCTGCTGCCCCCGTCTATCAGTACTCGCAAGAAACGCACGGCCCGTTTGTCCGTAGCAAAGGTGGCGTCCAGGACCAAGGCGTAGGAGCCCGGACTCGGCATCACTTCTGGGTGGTTAGCCCTGCTCCAGCTGATGGGCTTCTCAGACCAGTGCATGAACTCTGGCGTCTCTGAGGCTACTGCGTTCACCTCTTGTCGCTGCAGCCGCCTGCTGCGTCGATCATCAGCCATACCAGTGAACACCACGTAGGCTCCGTGTTCTTCAGGGTATTCGTCTTGTACTGTGCCGACTAGCCTGACTGCCGGCTGCTGGGGCGGAGGTGGAGGCGGCTGCCCAGCAGGCGGGGGTGGCAGGAGGCTATCTCCCTTGGCGATCCTGGTGAGCCAGTGGCACTTCCGGGTGGTGTGATTCGACGGCTTTGCACCGCTGTGGAACTTGCAAGGTCCATCCAAGGTCTGCTCATAGGAGAAGGCCGGCAACCAGTTAGGCTTTCCGCCTTTCTATCGCTTGGGCGGAGGCTGCTCTTCTGGCTGCTGGGCTTCAACGGTCGCGACCTGCCGGCTGCTGGAAGCCGGCTGCGGGGCCTTGCGCTTGCTGTCACCCTGCTGTTGTCGCCGGCCGGCGTCTGCCGACGGAGTTCTTGGAGCTTGAGGAGCCACTTTGCCAGTTGTGCTGATTTGAATTTCCGCCTTCATGGAGGAGTCGGCCGTGGCGTACTTGTCCGCTATGATCAGCAGCTCGTCGAGGGTTTCTGGCTCGTCGCAGAGGAGCTTGTGCTTGAGGAGGGTGCCTTCTCGGCACCCGGCTGTGAAGTACTCGATGGCCTGCACCTCGTGCATGCCCTCGCAGGAGTTTCAGAGCTCAGCCCAACGCGTGAGGTAGTCGCGAGTCGACCCGTCAGGACCTTGCACGCACAAGGAGAGCTGACGAGGCTTGGGAGGACGCTTGTACGTGCTGGTGAAGTTGCGGACGAATGCTTCGGTGAAGTCGACCCAGCTGTTGATGCTGCGGGGCTTTAGGCTGTTCAGCCATGTCCGGGCCGTGCCCTGGAGCATGAGCGGAACGTACTTTACGACGACACGCTTGTTGCCGTCTGCTATGCTGACAGCCGTGGAGTAGTAGACTAGCCAGTCTTCCGGCTTCACGGAGCCGGTATACTTGGGCGTGTCTCTTGGGAGCGTGAACCCTCTGGGAAAGGGCTCGTCCCGAATGCGGGGCCCGAAACAAGGCGGACCTAGCTCGTCTTCTTCTTCCAGCGCCAGGGACCGGTGAAGTCGGTCGACCCGGTGGCGGGCGTCATTCTCTCCAACTCCCTCTCGGCAGCCAAGGCGGTCACCAAGAGTAGGATGGTCAATAGGCGGCAGGGAGACTCGCCTCTCCTTACGGGGAGGGGGAGGCGGACAGTCGTCCCGTCGTTCCACTGCTCTCGGGCGGCCATCTCGGTCGCGCTCTATGGTAATGCGAGTCCGACTGTGGCTGACAGCCGGCTCCTTGTCCTTTCTTCCTTGGGCGCCGCCAGTCGGCGTCCGAGACATTGCGCCTTGATCTCGATGCGGGTCGTCATTTGGCCGCTGTGGCGCCTCCGTGCGGCAGCCGGCCTCGTTCTGCACGGCGGCCGCGTCAAGGAGCCGCTGGACTCGCTCCATCATGAGGCGGCGTTCTTCGCCCTCGAAATTGTCCAGCTCATCCGCCGCTGCCTGGGCGGCTCGGGTGTTCTCCGCTGGTGTAGCGTACACGGGGCGGCTAGCCCCAAACAGGCTGGCGATGGCTACGCCGCGCTGCTGGACCGCGCCAAGGTGGCTGGGCCCTGCCGGGGCCGGCGAGCCGCCAATGGCGTGATCTATCTCCCGCTGGTAAGCTTCTGACAAGCGTCTCATGCTGGCCAGCTTCTTCGCGCCTTTAACGAGCTGAAGGCGGCGCGCTTCTAACGTCTCTGTGTCAGCATCTTCCAGAATGGGCGCAGTTAGGTCTTGCAGCGCGGCGCCGAGTGAGTCGGGCGCTCCTCCGCCAAGGAACTCGTCATGACTGATGACTAGCACCTCAGTGACGGTGCTTCCGTCGCTCTCTGCATGGGGGAGAGGTTCGTCGTAGACCACCACATTGGTGGGGAACTCGTCGAGCGACGCGGTGTCGGAGTCGACCAGCATCGGGTCGGTCGAGCCTAAGGACTCCAAGTCTATGGCAGACCCGCCGGAAACGTGGAGTTGATCGAGGAGGCCGCGAGGAGGTTCTCGGGGCAGCCCGTGCCTGCGTCGGACGCAGGTTCGTTAGAGAGGCAGACCTCGCTGACAAGTTCGGCCAAGGAGCTGGCTGCGCAAGCGATCTCAACGCCGCGCAGCGCATCGATGCAAACTTCGTCTGGCGTGCCTGGCTGGCTGCGCTCGCCAGGGAGGAAAAGGGTTCCCGTCCAGAACAGATCTCCGGACGGCAGTGCACCAGGCCCCACGGTGGGCGCCAAATGTTGGGGGTTTGGTGTGACATATGCCAACGGATGGCTTGTCATGGTGGGGGCGAGTAGAACATCGCCGGTGCCTGGAAACGGGATGAGGCGAAGACATGCACGCCGGCGAATCTTACCCAGCTATAGGGCTCTTCGGGGACATAATACCCCTACTGCTGCTCTACGGGGTCTCCGCATGATCACTATGGCCAAGTGTTTACATGGTTGCTCCTTGAGCTGTTTCTTAGAGGTAGGAGAGGGCAAGGCTAGCTCTCTCCTTCTATCTGGTATGGTCTAGAGCTACCGGTTTGCAACCCTTTGCATGGGTGCCCTGGGGGTTTATATAGGCCTACCCCTAGGGGTACAATGGTAATTCGTCTGGGCGCAGGCCCAGCCGTCAGTGCCTTTGGCCTCCGATTTCTCCGCCGACTGCTGGGGCTCGTCGGTTGGTGGGCCCCGCCGACTGGTCTGGTACAGAGCCGACAGGCCGTGTCCGCCGCGGGCGGGTCTTGTCGGCTGCTTATTACTGTAGCCATGCTTCTGATGACGCGGGCTTTGTCATGGGGTCGTGGCAACAGTCCTACCGCCTGGCGGGCGATCACTATTGCTACTCCCCATCACATCTTGATTAATGGCGCATGGGGCCCAGGGGAGGGCTCGGCCGACTCCCCGGGCCGACTCCTGACGGATCCGACTGGTGGTCCTCTCGCCGTCTCTTAGGGTCTCACTGACTGGTGGGACCTGCTACTTCCGGGCCGTTCAGACAAGCTGTCGTTGGCGCATGACTCGGTACTGTGGTGCTGATGTCAGGACCGGCAGGGCAACAGTGCCACGCCGCACAGAGATCTTCCCGAGTACGGCGTGCTGTGGCCATGCCTGCCCTTGGTAAGGGGCGGGAGTGGGCTTCACTATAGCCACGCCCCTGCCCCGTCCCCTTCGTTGAGGTCATGGGTTTGTTGGAGTCGCTGGCCGACTCCCCAAAGCCGGCTTCTCTGGAAGTCGTCCCTGGGACTCGGCCGTGAGCGGGCAGTCGGCCGCCCTGCCGTCGACTCCTCAGGAGGCGGCTCTTCGCCCTGGGGTCTTGAGGGGCGCAGCCTGCCCCGATGTTTTGAAAGGTTATGGGACTCGGGTTGGCCTACCCGTGGCCCATTACTCCGACACTTAGCACGGAGCCAGAAGGAGGGGAACTTGAGTAACGTGCCCAAGCTATATAGGAACTTGGCAACATAATCGAAGCCAAGGAGGGAGACGGCGATCATGACAACGGGCGATGCGGTGATGGCGACCCATGGGGTCCCAGTGTAGGAGGTGCGGCGAGCAAAACCAGCCGGGAGGGGGCTGAGTTCCGCCATCCCGAGGAGCTGGAATGAGCCACTGCTCATCTGGGCTTTAAACATGCAGATGGAGGAGATCATCGCGCCGCCCCCCATCCAATACTTGGGCCATGGGGTCCCAATGATGCGTGCCAGACCCAACAAAATTATATTTCCTTTGAAGGACCAAAAATAAGATAGTCAGATCATAAACTGCCTTGGTTGCATTCAGCCCGGATTGATTCTACAGTTTTATTATGTCCCTTAAAATAACATTTCTACGGTTTTATGTCTCAAGAAGGAATTAAAATACTGGTTTGCTAATACTAAGTCGCCGAAGTTTTTCTTATGTCTCCAAAAAAGACAACTAGGTGGAAATGTATGTGGTGCACTTTTCACTAAACTAAACTCAAGTAGTACAAAGTTATACTAAAACAACGTCAATTAATATTGATCAGAGAGAGTATCACACTTTAGAATTATAGGCACATAAAACCCTAGTCAACTTTGATACAGAATCCAATACTCCAAAGTGGAATTACATGCAAAATCCATATATTGCCCTCTTTGCACTCACTCATGAATTTAAAAATATATTATATAGTGTTCGTCGTGATTTAACATGCATGTACACTTGCAACATTCGGTGGAACAACATACTACGTGTCTCGGATGGAAAAACAATAAACCTAGAATTTGAGTAGTCAATATATATAAAAGTTATTGAGGCACTCAATATATGTGTTTTTACTATGCAAGTGTACATGTTATATCATGGGAACATTGATGAAACTTTGCAAAATTCACATCTTTTTGGAGTAAGCAAAGAGAAAAAAATTGGATTTTTTTTGTAAAACCTTCTGCACAAATCCGAGATACTTAGCATATAGTTTATACATTTTTTACATAAACCCACTAATATAAAATAGTATAATCACTAAAGTTAAGCTAGATGCACATCATAAAAGTAGAGTTTCCCTGATTAGCAATTTCACAGAAGAAAAACATGTTTCGGAAATGTGTTGTTTACCCTCGTATAAGGAGACCGTTGTATAAGCCCAACAATATCAACCAAGAAAACAAAACTAGGCACATATACAAAGGAATATGAACGACGACAGTAAGTATATATATTTATTTGCAAGGAGGCAGCAGTAAGTATATATATATTTGGAAGGAGGCGATAGTAAGTATATTGATACATAGATATCCTATGTTTTTGTTTCTAATGCATAAGATAGATGATTGCTATTACCTCTATCTCAAGATATAAGACGTTCTGTAGGCACATGATAAAAAACAAAGGAAGCAAAGGAGAATGAGAACAAACAAAATGACGATTTTTTTGCCTTACAACGATAAGTTCTTTGGGACTTCTAATAGCATGTGCTTTCCTCGTGAAATTATCGTCATTGCAGCAGGGTCTCTTTGACTGACTTGGTGAATTTATCAGTGACTCCTTTTGAAATCATGCGAGCTGATATTGATATTTGACTCATTATACAGTCAAGATGATACTATCTTGAAAAACTTTGGGCGTACAAGGTTCAAGATGTTGAACCCTTCAGCGATGTGATTCTGGAGAAGTGTACCAGATAGAACTTACATGGAGTATGTACTCTGTGTAGTGATTCTAGCACATTGCTCGACTCATTTCGAGCTGTAGGTTAGGGAACATAAGCAACATGTCCCAGCATGAAGCAGCAACGGTGCCACCCCCATCACTGTCAATGATCTAAGAGAACCGAGTGCATCCAACCACTAGGATACTCCTATTGGCTTGCCAAGAGTTAAGCATTTCCAACTTATCTGCTTTGTCACCTTTGACAAATACAAATCATACAGTAGTATGTCCTCCACTTGCCACCGTTGGAATTCCCTTTTCCATGTACCTAATATGCCTTTAGGAAGTAGAACAGGAGGCCTTCGGGGAGACCCTCGCTGGGGAAGATGGCTCCTCTCTCCCCACCTCCCACCCCACCTCCGGCCTCCACCCACCCCCCGGCCACGACAAACCCTCCGACAGCCTCTCCACTTGAACTCACCCTCGCCACCAGTCCCCTGGACGCGCTTCTCCCCTTTGTTGCGCCACCTCCATCACCATTCTTTGACCTACCCCATGTCAAAGCTGGCCTGGTGGCTCTTTGCTGCTTCCTGGGATGCGGCAATTCCATGGGTCTGGAATTTGAAGACAACTGTAGCTACTAGTACCGTCTCGCCATTACCACTCCGGAACTACACCTCGCAATGCCCCTCTAGATCGTCTTCGACTTCTCTAACCGCCACCTTGATGCCATCATCGTAGCTACTCTGCTCTAGGCTGCCCTTGGCGGCTGTGCTGCTGATTTCTTCATCTCCATGTGCTCTCCTCTTGTCTTCCGCTTCCATGTGGCTTCCTCGCGAGTCGTAGAGATCATCCTAGCCCAAACCAGGGTCCGCCACCGCAACCATGCTTTCTCCTTCGCTAGAACCCTACCCCTGCTTCCACCACCTCCTCCCGCTGCTGCCTCTTGCATGTCGCTAGCTCACCTCCTGCAAATTCCAGATGACCCATGTCTTCACTTTGAAGGCGTGGTATGGACGCAGCTCCGATCTCCAGTCACCATCGACCCATGCTCCCAGCTACATGGATGCCGCATGCATGCGCATGTCATCGAGTTTCCGTTCACCCTCTATGCAAGCTCAATGGCCCTAATCCTTGCTTGCCTGTTCGGTGGCCACTACCACCACTTCAATGTCACTGACGACGATGACTCATGTTTCTCGTTCATCATCGCCAACCCCGCAGTTGCCAAGCTCATCGCCTCCATTGGAGATTTCCGCAAACTGGGCATGCTGATTTGTTTCCCCTAGCCGCCGCTCCTGGGTGGCATCGGATGCTCGCTTTCCGGCGAGGTCATGCCTCCTTCATACAGTGCCACGTCGTCCTCCCCGTTGGCGGTCGTTTCTGCATCTCTGCCATCAGCGTCACTAGCTCTGGATCAGCCTAAGGTGAGACGTTATCGGCCTGGTATTAGCTTTTTTTACCGTATGCTGAATGTTAACCGCTTTAACCATCTCTCTCCTCATGTACAATACACCTCTCACACTCATTTTTTCTGGATGACTTTCATGCCACTTAGTGTTAGGCCTGATGAAGTGTTGGTTGAGTCAGCCTTAAACCACTGTTTTTTGGTCAAACAAGATTTCCATGCAGTCAAGGTTCATGAGCTCATTTTAGCATCTTCTCCCGCTCGACCAAAGTTCAAATTCTCAACCATAGGTCCCTTGACTTTGAAGGTTTTCGTCTTTTTCTTTTTGACCAGCTAGAACCAGCCGTTGCTTACTGCAGTCGCTTCCATGCGTTATATATTTTTTTCTTATTCCCTCTGCCACCACGATCTGCATCCATCCTTGGCCCTTTTGATCAACCTCGACCGCCTGTCCATGTACCGCACCTGTCCCCCCTCATGGGCTCGCTACATGTCCGGTCAGCTCTGCATGAGCCCCTGGCCCACCCCATGCACAATGATGACTGCGCGGCGGCCTCGGACAAACCAAATCTCCCGAAATATCCGTATGCAGGGAGATGGGTTGCGCATGCGTGCGAGGAGCGCGCGGGAACCCAGGCATCCCCTCCTGCCTCTCAGTATATGCCAAATCTGGGCGGCCCACTTGCTCCCCCCGTGTCTAATCTAGACGATGCTACATCGCCTCCTGTCTCCCCCCGCACGGCCCCTGTAGCCGCACTTTGCGAGAATCCTGCATTGGGAACCGACGAAGCCGCGCGGTCATGCTCTCGCTCGCCCATGCCGCCCCACGCTACCCCTAACCGGCATCTAGCCATCATCATCACGCTTAAACCCGTGGTGCAGCCTAACCCGTCCGCTCATTCACCACGCCACGCGCTCCAGTCGCCTCACGCATTGCAGCAGCACGCAATGGATCATGCTTCACTGACACCAGATATGTTGCCCATGTGGTCCAAGAATGCCACAACGACCTCATATCGAGATGCTCTTCTCTCCTCCCCCCCGCACTCACAGTCATCCGCAACAACGCCCCACATCTATAACTCATCGGCCTCTTCTCCCCCTCCATCTTCGTTCTCATCCACCACCATCCACCAAGAAGAGAAGACGCTGCTTTCGGTGCCTCGCCCTAGACCAATGTGTAGAAGTCTGCCGTGACCCTATCCGCTGTGCCCGGTGTTGGCGGAACGGCCACCGCAGCCACGACTGTAGGTACCAACGGATCTGGCCTCTCTTCCCTTCACTCCCTGATGCGTTTCCTTCAAGACCTAATCCAGCTTTCTGCCCTCACAACATGAATCCTGGTAGCTCATCATCGGCGCCGCCCCGCGACCCACGCACACTCATGATCGGCGACATTCCTACCATCCTCTCAGAACCCTTCCCCGTTTTCTGCTTCCCCTCTCTTTTCATCCTCCACGGCGTTCCCGTCGCCACAAATGGGGTCCCCCTGCATCCACCCTCACTACCATGCACCTCCGCCCCTCCGCTCACTCCCACCACTCCACTCCACGCACCCACCCACACTAGTTCATCCCCGTTCGACACCCAGGCACTGCGGGATCGTCTCTCCACGTTTTCATCGCATCACAATTCACGAGGGCCAACTCTCACGTCTTTGAAACCGAATCTGAGGACGAGCTGCCTCGCCCGGTCCATGAGGCTGGTCTGCTACCACCTTACGGGGACATGCCTCTCGTTGCCACACCACCCTGCCTAGTCCACTGCCGCGCCGCTTCACCTTCGCTCACCTCTAGAACCCAAACCAAAACCCTACACCCCTCATCCTCCGCGCCATCCAACACACTTGCGGCAACCCAGCCTTCATTATGGGAGGATCTTGGCGTAGGGTTGCCTGTCTCACTTTCCACACTCATGCTGCATGAAACGATGTTGTCCACCATAGCCGCATCGACTTTGAAGGCAATGTGATCACTATAGAGCCTATTGAGCACACAGACCGTGCCATTGCCATCTTCACTGATCTTGTGGAGATTAAGGTCTCCGAATTCCCACACAAACTCTGGTACAATGATGGGATCCGCTTCGCTCTGGCCTTCCTCGGTGACGTCTGTGCCGTGGACGACTTCTGTCTTCATGGCATAGATTACACCTCTGTCTCCGCCCTTGTCCTGCTCTAGGCCGGCAAGCCAGCTCCACCTGGCATTGTCATCCAGCTCCCTCCCCTCAATGAGATCAAAATAGCAAAAGTAGTAGAAGTATCCCGCTGGCATCATGGCGAGGGTGCCAATCCCTTCGGTGGCGATTCCTTTGATGGTGACTCTGCGCCGTTTTCCCAGCGTGGCTCCCCACGTCCTCTTTCTCCCGACCACATTGCTCCGGTGGTCTCTGCTGTCAGAGCTGGCTGGCTTGTGGATCCCACCTACGACGACACCAAGCAAGTCACTCACCATGCTGATGGTGGTTCACGTGTGCTTTCTGCCTCTCTTAGCGGAGGCACGGGTGAATCCGCTCTTTCGTCTGCTCTCCCACCACTTAGCTTTGTGCGCGAACCCCTCATCATCTCTGACGACGACTCAGCTGGCTCTGAGGACATGCACGTCCCTCTCCTACATGGCGTTGTTGGGGACTCAGTGGACGCGGTGCATGCACCTGCTGACTCTGTGCTACCCCCACCTTTCATCCGTCCGGTTCCTCGGGCCAGGCCTGTTGCACCACCAGCACCGCCCATTGGCCCATCGAATGATGCCCCGTGTGATGGCCCTTTGGTGTCGTCAGACACGTCGGCTTTTGATGCGTTCATGCTGCCCATACTCGCCCCTGTCGCCTTCCCCTCCTTCACTTTCTCTGTTGGGGAATCTTCACGTGCAAATGGTAACTCCCCTCCTCTCGTACGCTTACTCAATGAACTCCTTTAACCATTGTTGACAATAATCTGACCTCTGCCACGACAGATGCAACTCTCTCTCTCTCTCCAGAACTTTGACACTCACGAGAGCACCATACGCAAGGAACGCCATAGGACATCTCGTGACCACTCCTCCAAAGACAAGCTGCGCTGTAGCGCATGGCTTGCCGGCAAAGAGGACAAGTACTCATGCATGATCTCCAAGGCCGTCAAGGCCAAGGCCGCTCACCTCTCTGCTGCGGACATGGACACAGCCATTGATCACGCCGTCCAGGATGCCCGCCTCGACGCTGCTGATGGCCCTCCTGCCTTTGCTGAAGACCTGGCCACCATTGCTGCTCTATGGCGCCGATGACGGCCACATTGCAGCTATCCTTGGCTCTAAGTCCTCTGTCTCCGGTGAGGAAGACGCACCATGATCCGCATCCCAGGCATGCTCTGCCCCTTGGCATCGGGGCACAATCGGATGTTGTCGCCTGTCTCTGCTACTTCTTATGTGCTAAGTGTGTCATTGCTCTTTTGTTCATCGTGTCTGCTGTCACTAGGCCCAGCACTATCCTCGCGTCACTATGTAACTTTTGCTCTCGCAGAACTCTTGTACTCTTGCTTATCCAATTGGTGTATGAATCATCCTAATGAGTAATGCTGCAATCTCTATTTTCTCTTGGAATGTACGTGGCTTGGGCGACGATGCAAAGTGCTCTGACGTCCTATCTGAATTGCTTGCGATCAAACCTCCCATTGCCCTCCTAAAAGAATCAAAACTCGATACTTACTCCAACTCCAAACTAAGATCATTCTTACCACGTCACCTCGACCAAGTTTTCTCGTTACCCGCCATTGGGATGGCTGGCGGCACTATTTCTACCGTTAACACAACTTTTCTCCAAGTTATCTTGTACACGCACCTCACCTTCTCTCCACCCTAATTCTAAAATCAACGGCATGTGCTCGCAACATTGCCATTTCCAATATATATACTCCCTCTTCACGTGCGCTCAAACAATCCTTCCTGGATGAGCTCCTAGCTATCGCACAACCAGATGATTCTCCCTGGTTGATTGTTGGAGACTTCAACCTCCTTCGCTTCCTCTCTGACAAAAAACAACAATGCTGGCCAACGCGTTCAACCAAACCCTGGACGACCTAACTCTTATCGAGCTGCCACTCCTTGATCGCCAATTTAAATGGTCAAACAATAGAGCAATGCCCACCTTAGAACGGATCGACCATGCTTTTTTTAACCTCGCTTGGGCCGATGCCTTTCCTAACACATCTCTATCATCGCTCACATGATTCACGTCCAACCACGTCCCTCTACTCATACACGTCACTAGAACGATCCCTCGGTCTAACTTCTCCAAATTTGAGCCTGGTTGGGCCAATTTCCTTCCATGTAATGATATTGTTAGGAAATGCTGGGCTCCAAACCAGCCCACATCAGCCAACTCGGCCGTCACCCTTGCTTCCTCGCTCAAATAGTCACGGGCCTACCTCAAAAAATGGGCATGTTCATGTATCCCTACACCCCTCCACGAATCTTGTTGCAAAACTGCAATCTCTGCCTTAGACCATGCCGAGGAATCCAGGGCTCTCTCCCAATCAGAACTCCTCACTCGTAAGATCATCATATCGATCCTTAAATGAACAATCTAGGAGAAAATGACATATTGGAGATGGCGTGCTAAAGTTTCCCAGGCCATCCATGGAGGGGAAAACACAAAGTTCTTCCACATGTCTGCCTCCCAATGTTTAAGGAAGAACAAAATCTTTACACTCACACGTGACGGTAACAAAATCTTTACACTCACACGTGACGGTAATGAACAAAATCTTACGAGATTTTTTCGTCTCTCTCATTGGTACACCAACAAATATATCTTGGGCCTTTGACCTGAACGCTATCTACCCACATCCTGTTGCTGGCCTGCACGTCCTTGATGAGAATTTCTCGGAAGATGAAATCAAGCTTATATTCTTCCAAATGAACCCCTAGGCCAACCCTAGGCCAGACAGCTTTGGGCCTGTCGGATTTCGGGTTCCGGCAGACCCTTGAGGTTCGAACACTGGGGTGCATGTAGAGATTTCGCCTTCTACCTACCTGCACCCCTCCGCCTCGCTAAGATCTAAGCTATGGAAAGAACAACACAAGAGACACAGGGTTTATACTGGTTTGGGCCACCATTGTGGTGTAATACCCTACTCCACTGTGTGGTGTGGTGGATTGCCTCTTGGGCTGATGATGATGAGCAATACAAGGAAGAACAGCCTCGCGAGGGTCTGTTCTTGGCTGGGGGGATGAACTGCTAGGAGGAGTTCAGTCGCCCTTCTCTCTCTCTTTGTGTGTGATGCTACTCGATCCGATCCTAGCTAGTTTCTCTCTTGGCTTCTAGATTCTCCCTTCTTGATTGCCCCTCTACCTTGGGGGTGGCTAGTCCTATTTATAGGCAAAGGCCTTGGGCCTCTTCCCAAATATTGAGCGGGAAGGGCGCCAACAATTGGCCATTTTGAAGGGGAACATCTGGTACACTTATCCTGACTAAAGTTGGTCCTCGCCTGCCAAAGGGTTTGGTGGTGACGTTGGCTTGGGCTCCACAATGACTTCTTCCCTGCCATTGGACTGGTCTTGGTATCGTTGCACCGAAACGGGTGCCTTTGCTTGATGCTCTCGCCTGCGCTTGCTCCCTTTGCACCAAAGAGGAAAGGAGGACACTGCACGGCTGGTGCCCGCCTGGCGCCTTTGGTCGTCATGGCTTGCGTCACGGGCACCTCGTGAGGTACCCCTCCTTGATCTCTCTGTCTCCTCGCGAGCCAGCCTGATGAGGCCGTGCTTGAGGAAACTCGGTGTCGTCCGCCTCGCGAGGCTTGGCCCCTCGCGAGGGTCTTGGGTCTGTGTTGATGAAGATGGGCCGCGCTGGGCCCCCTTTTGAGCCACGCCGCAGGCCGCAGGCAGGCAAGTCTAGGGACCCCCGTTCCCAGAACGCCGACAGTAGCCCCCGGGCCCAAGGCGCGCCCGGACTTGGCCATGCAGGGAGGCGAAAGGGCAAGAGTGAAGCGCCGCGGGCCCTAACAGCCTGCAGCCTTGGGCACCGCGTGGCGGTTAACTGGACATGGGTGCCTCAGCAACCGCGCGAGTTGATAAGGGAGCGGCATCTGCCTAGGCCTTGCTTTTTTTGCTTTTTCCGGTTGCTGCTCAGATCCCCTTTCTTGCGCCTCTCCTTCCTTCCTCCAAAATTTCCAGATCTACTCCGACGACGTGACCTAGGAAGCCATGGCGCCTCATCAGTCCCTGGCCGGAGCTTGGTACTTGTCTGCCCTGGACTCGCTGAACGTGTCGGAGGCAAGCCTCGCCCGGTTGTGCCGGATGGCGGCGGCGCAGGGCATCGACGGGGCGAAGGTGTTCAAGGCCGGCTCCGCCACCCCTGAGGGCCAAGGGAGCACCTTCTATCCGTTCTTTGTAAGCGCCATTGCTGCTGGCCTGGTGCCTCCCTTCTCTGAGTTCTTCTTCTCTGTCCTCCGCCATTATAAGCTACAGGCTCTGCAGCTCCACCCCAACTCCATCCTTCTCCTGGCAATCTTCGCCTATTACTGCGAGGCTCACATAGGGGTGCAGCCCTCAGTGGCCTTGCTGTGCCACTACTTATACCTCTGGACCTCTCGCGGTCCTGCTTCCGCGTGCGCGAGCTTCATCGCGTATGGTGGCACCATTGCCATTTCGAACCCCGGGAAAAGGATTGAGGGCTTCAGGAGCAAGTGGGTCTTGGCAGATGCTGGGCGCATCCACCCTCGGTTGATCTTGCCCACGGAGCAACCCACGAGCTCCAGCGATTGGGGTCGAGCGGAGCTCGCAGACCCCTGCGCAAAGCTGGTGTTGGAGAAGATGGACGCGGATCTGAGGCCGGCCAACATGGCGGTGGCGAAGCTGACCGGCGCGTCGCTGCTGAGGGAATTCCTGGAGCACCAGCTGGCTCCGCTTCGGCAGTACTCACTTCCGATGTGGAGGCCCCATCCGAGCCCCGCGGCCTTGGCCGACGAAGATCTGGCTGCGGTCGTCCAATCTCTAGTCGGGGGCGATGTGGCGAGGTTGGAGGGCGCTCCTACGCCCTTGTTCCTCCGCGACGACTGGGAGCAGGTAGTGGAGTCCATGCCCGTCTTCAACGGGGACGGGCCCGTGCCCATGGAAACTCCCGGGGACTCGGTGGACGTGTCCTCCGATGACTCCAGCGAAGAGGAGGAAGGAGGGGAGCGGGAAAAAGGGCCTGACTCCGAGGCGACTGACGGAGAGTCGAGGGCTCCCCTCCCCCGGCGCAGGTCCCGCGCTCTCCGCCTCTCTCCGAGCGCTGACGACGAGGATGATGACGAGCAGGGCGGCGGGAGTTTGCCCCCGACCCTGAAGAAGGACAGGATCGGGCTGATCTCCCGCGGGTCTGCCCCGGCCCTGAGGCGGACCGCAGATGCGCCTTCCGCTCCCGAGCTTCCCAAGGTTGACCCTTCCAGCCGGCTTTCAGGCTTCAAATTTGGCCGGAGGCTGCCTGAGCTCACTAGCGACGACCCGTAAGCGCTTGATTCTTGTCTTTATTTGTTGTTCTGCTGCTGAGGCTTGACGTCCACATCTCTTGGACAGGCTGGCGCCCGCAGCAAAGAAGCCGAAGGGAGCTCCTGAGGTTCCATCTGTGGCAGCGCCTCTGCCCGCGAAGGAAGGTGACCGCGACGCACGGGCTTCTCCTGCCCGGTCGTCCTCGCGAGGTCTGGCTGAGCTGGCTGGGGCGAGCTCAGCTCCCATGGCCCAAGTGACTCCCGGGGTGCCTTTGCCTGCTGCCGCCACTATATCCGTTGGGGCGCATCGGGCTCCGCCTCAGGATGCTGTGGTCGCATTGCCGCCTTCTCCTCCACTTCCACCGATTGCTATCTCTCCAACTCCTCCTGCCGTTCTGGATCGTGCTGCTGCTGAGCTGGACTGGCTGCGGCAGGATCTTCTTGGCGCCGACCCTCGCTTGGTGGCCGGGCACTTGGAGCTGGCTTCAGGATGGATTCGCTTCGATGCTTCGATTCGGGCGGCGCTGGTCCAGGCCTCGATGGCTTGCGATGAGGAGAGGCAGGCCGTCCTTGAGGCGAAGGCTGCTCGTGACGTAGCCCTGGGGGAGGTGGTCGACGTCCGTGGTCGCTGCAAGGCGCTGGAGGATGAGCTGCAAGGCCTATGGGACCAGCTCGCGAAAGAGGCCTGCCTTCGCCAAGAGCAGGAAGAAGGCGTGAAGGCTCGCGAGGCGGCCATCAAGGAGAGGGAGGTCAAGCTCAGGAGGCGCCGTGACCGCCTAGGCGCGTTGGAGCAGGAGTTGGGGGCGAGGAAGGTCGAGCTGGATGACAAGGCCCAGGTTCTTGCCGAGGACCGCGTGGCCTTCACGGAGATGGAGGCGAAGGCTCGCTCCTCGCTGAGGATGCTTTATGACAGCGGCCTGGAGAGCCTGCTGGCTGGCGCCGAGGACGGCCCCGCCAAGCTGCTTCCCTTCCTGGTTCGTGCTCTTGAAGATGTCGCCCTTGGCCTTGGCCCCACGGCCGAGGCCGAGGTGCGTGTCCTGTCTTCTTCAGCGCTGACGCGGGTCCTCACCCACATCTACCTTCGCGATCCCGGCGTCGACCTCGACAACCTGCTGGAGCCAGTAAGCGACGAGCGTGCCGCTACCGTGACCGTGAAGGGTCGCGCGGAGGCTCTGCTGGGGAAGTTCCGGGCCCTCAGCACCAAGCCGAAGCAAGGCGCTGCCAACCCCGCTGCTCCATGAGGCGAACCCACTCCACGCTACTCCACCGCTGACAAGTGACTCCGTTGTGGCTCCTGTCCTGCCTTTAATTCCTGCACATGTATCATGCCTCGGGGAGGCGTTTAAACTTGCATTTGGCATTGAGATAACAGTGTGGAATGTAATATTTTCTTTTGAATTTCTTGAAATTTATGCTTTCCCTTCCTACTTGCTTGTGTTCTACACTGGCAGAGGCCGGCCCCGCGCGTACCTCAGCCGCCGTTAGCCCCGACCAGGAACCAGGATGGGACCAAGGAGTGAGGGGCTACGTGACAAGTTAGGCTCCTGAGTCACGATGCTCAGGAGTCCCCCTTGGCGCACGAACAGCAAGTAGGGAGGTGTGATGTGGGTGGATCTACCGTTCTATGTCTGCAGAGCCCGGCCGCGCGCATACCTCAACCGCCGTTAGCCTTTCGGAACTAAAGAGTGAGGGGCTACGTGACCAGTTAGGCTCCTGAGTCGCGATGCTCAGGAGTCCCCCTTGACGCTCAAACGGCCTTCGTACCTTGGCTCCGCTCGGGGAGAGACGCGCGACGAACGAGGCCCGGGGGGCCTGGCTGGGTGGCGTGCGTCTGGGCGTGACCCAGGCGCAGCCCCCGTGCCCATCCCCCTCGCGCGGCACTCCCGAGGGGAGGCGTTACGATGAGGCTAGAAACTAAGCTCTGGGGTCCCTAAGGTTGGTGCGGCCCGGGGGCCGCCCTCAGTTGTTTATCACCAGCGCGGAGCATAGCGCTTCTGTATGTGTACGGGCATAGCCGCTCCTCGGTAGTGTCGTCAGCCAGCGCGGAGCATGGTGCTTCCACTGGTATGTGGGAGGGGCTCTCCTCCGGGAGAAGCCCCCGAGGCGTGTACAGCCCCGCCTTGACATGTGGCTGGCACGGTAGGGCCTGGCGAGGTGTATCTGGGCACCCATGAGCCAGCGCGGGACTCACGGGGCTCTACCTCTAGGCGGGTTGCTCCTAGCACTAGGCCTTATCTTGTGATGTGTCCCTACAAATTTGGTTAGAGGCCGGCACTCTACGTCCTCGGGTCCCGACCCTCGAGCTGGTCTCAGCCGTCGCTGGTATGCCAGGTCGCGATGCCGTGGACAAGGCCAGAGGGTGAGGGCTGGAGAGCCAGTAAGAGCCCTGAGTCGCGATGCTCAGGTACCCCCCCTTTAACGTGCAAGTGGTCGGCATGGAGAAGAAGAGGTGTCGTGGACAGGCATCAAATAATCAAGCATGGTGGGTCGAATGCATAGCCGAAAATAAACACAAAAGGGATACATGCCGCTGGGTCTGGCCCGAGCGACTTGGGGGATGATGCAGCCCGAGGGGCACCCTCAACAAGGTAAGCTAACAACATGAAATAAAAGGGATACATGCCGCAGGGATGGACCCACGCGGCCTGGGAATAATGCAGCCCTGGGGGCGCTCCCAGCTGGAAATGAAACTTGAAAGATGTCACCTGATGATGTTGAGGACGAAGGAGTGTTGGCGTAGCAGACTCGGTGGGTTGCGGAAGCCGATCCTGACGAACCCCCAGGCCCAGGGGCCTCGGGAGGCTCCGGAGGCGCTGGTGGCTCCTCGCGGACCATCTCCATCTCCGCCAGGGCTGCGGAACGCCTGGCCTCTTGAGCCTCCATGATGCCCCTCATGAGGCGCTGGTACGTGGCAGCTGCGTTCGGCAAGCCGTAAGGCATGCGAACGTAGCTGTGGGGTGGACCTTCGTAGCGCCCCACTCGCGAGGGCCAGAGGCGCTCCAGAGAGGCGACTCGATTGAGCCCTGGTATGTCGATGCAGACGCGCAGCCCACCATCCTCGCCTGGATGGGGAGCCACAGCTGGTAGGCGGCGGCCGCCTTTCATGACTCTTGACTCCTGTAGCTCCTGAATGGCCTTGCTGACGAACTCCTCAGGGTCTGGCTCTCCTTGCCTTACTCCTTCTTGAGGGAAACATGCTTCGAAACACGCCTCCATGTGGTGCCTAAGCGCCTCCCTCGTGACCTTAGCCAGGTCAGTGGCCCTCCAGGGAGAGCCCCCTAGCCCTGCCTGAGGAGGGCGCCGGGCGCGCTTTCCTATGCGATGGAAGGAGGTTCCCCCTGGGCAGGCGCCTGCCTCCTGAGGGGCCGGGCCGGACGATGTCTTCTTCTTCTTGGGGGCGGTCTCGGGAAGCCTCCTGCTTCCGCGATCCGGGTCTTCCAGTGATGCGGCCTGAAAGGCTCGTTCCAGGAAACACACCACGTCCTTCTCTTCATAGGGCACCGTGATGACTCTGCCACTTCCTGGCATCTTGAGGACGTTGTAGCTGTGGTGAGTTACGACTATGAACTTGGCCAGCGCTGGGTACCCAAGGATGGCGTTGTACGGCAGGCGAATGTGAGCGACGTCGAAGTCGATGAGCTCAGTGCGGTAGTTGTCGCGTGCCCCGAAGGTGACAGGGAGGCGGACCTGCCCAATCGGGACCGTGGAGCCGTCGGTGACTCCGGAGAAAGGCTTGGTTGGCTGAAGCTGGTTGTAGGGCACTTGGAGATTGTTGAATGTTTCCATGGACAGGATGTTGAGCCCTACCCCGCCATCGATGAGGGTCCTGGTGACCACCACGTTGCTGATGATTGGGGAACAAAGCATCGGGAGGACTCTGGCTGTGGCCGCACACTTGAGCTGATCTGCTAAGCTGAACGTGATGGCGCACGCCGACCACCTAAGAGGGCGCGTGGCTTCGAGCTTGGGGAGGGCTGCATTCACTTCGCGGGCGAACTGCTTGAAGATGCGTTGAGAGGCTGGGGCTTGAGCCCCGCCCAGGATGCAGGCGATCGTGCGCGGCTCCTGGAAGCCCCCAACCCCCTTGTCCTAATGGCGGTCCTCGTTTCTCCTTGGCTGCGGCGGCAGCGGAGGGAGGCCTGCGTTGCCTTGCGGGCGATCCTCGCGAGGATGATCCCTCAAGTCTCCCTCGTGAGGCGGGTCTTGCCAGCGATCCTCGCGAGGTCGATCGCGCCACCCTTGGCGCGGGCAGCGGTCTTCCCAGCGTCCTGCGTTCCTTCCTCCTCCTCGACCGTAGCCCCAATCACCGTGGTCGGGGCGATGGCCGATCCTTCCTTCTCGCATGGCTCGGAGCTCTTGACATTCGTTGGTGTTGTGGGTGTGGAGGTCGTGGTACACACAGTACCGACTGCCGTTGGAAGATTCAGGCTGATCTCTGCCCCGCTTGGTGTCTGGTTCTGCCGCGAGCACGGGAGCCCCCTTGCGCTTCACATCCTTGGCCTTGGGCTTCTTCTCTTCTGGGTCCGCAACATGCAGCTCGAGGAGGGAGAGATGCCCTTCCTCAGCCCTGGCGCACTTTGTTGCCAAGTTGAACAACTCCAAGGAAGTGCACAGGTCTTCATGCATCGCCAGCTCCTCCTTCATCTTGACATCGCGCACGCCGTCAGAGAAGGCTGAGATGATGGCCTCCTCGGTCACCTTGGGAATCTTGAGGCGTGCATTATTGAAGCGCTGGATGTACTTCTGCACGGTCTCTCCGGGTTGTTGCTTGATGCGGCGCATGTCGCTCACGGCGGGTGGCCGGTCGCGAGTACCTTGGAAGTTGGCGATGACGCAGGTGCGCATCTCGTCCCAGGAGGACATCGTGCCTGGAGCCAGGTTCAGGAGCCAGGTGCGGGCCCCGTCCTTGAGCGCCATGGGAAACCAGTTCGCCATGACCTTCTCGTCTCCGTTGGAAGCTTCGATGCCCAGCTCATAGAGCTGGAGGAACTCCGCAGGGTCGGCCGTGCCGTCGTAACGAGGAGGCAGGTCTGGCTTGAACTTGCCGGGCCACGCAACGCTGCATAGCTCGGTGGTGAAGGCACGACAGCCTGCTGTGGCCACGGGAGGCCTTGGGTGACAGAGAGCTTGGTCTTGCATCTCCCCACGCGCTGCAGCTGGGAGCAGCGCGGGGTCTTGACGTGCGGGAGCAGGAGCATGGTCGCGACGTGCTGGAGCAGGGAGCGCCCGGGCAGCTTCTTGCGGGCGAGGGACTTCTTGGCGGCTCTGCACTTGCTGCGCTGGCACCTAACGGAGCGGGTTCTGCCTAGGGGCCACGCACCTTGGAGCCATGGCGCCTTCTTGAGGGGGAGGCGGCTGGGGCGCCCCCAGAGCTTCATTGCCCGCGCGGGGCGGGGTGCGGTGCAGCGGAACGGACGGCGCAGGAGAGCCCCCTGCGGCGCAGACGAGCTCGGCGATGCGGTCGAGCCATTCTTCGTAGACGTCGTCAACAGGACGGTAGCGCAGGAGCTCGTTTGCCACGATGAGTGCAGCTCGAGCCTCCATGGGTGCGCGGAGCGCACGGGACGAAGAACCAGTTGGAGTGAGCGAGGGAGTAGCGGTGCGGCCGTCTTGCCGCACGGACGCATGCTGAGACGACGCTTGCTGCTTGTTCCCCGCCGGGCCGGTGGCGGCGTTGATGGCAGGTGATGGGGAACGGCGAGGACGCCCGCCGACAGGAGCCGTCTGGGCGACGCGGGAAGCGAGAGCGGCCCGGCGCTCGGCGCGGGCCCGACGAGCGTCAGACATGGACGCGATGGTCGGAGGAGAACGGGGTGGTGGAAGACGAATTCTGGCGCACCCCTACCTAGCGCGCCAAATGTCGGATTTCGGGTTCCGGCAGACCCTTGAGGTTCGAACACTAGGGTGCGCACGGAGATTTCGCCTTCTACCTACCTGCACCCCTCCACCTCGCTAAGATCTAAGCTATGGAAAGAACAGCACAAGAGACACAGGGTTTATACTGGTTCGGGCCACCGTTGTGTTGTAATACCCTACTCCAGTGTGTGGTGTGGTGGATTGCCTCTTGGGCTAATGATGATGAGCAATACAAGGAAGAACAGCCTCGCGAGGGTCTGTTCTTGCCTGGGGGGATGAACTGCTAGGAGGAGTTCAGTCACCCTTCTCTCTCTCTCTCTGTGTGTGTGATGCTACTCGATCCGATCCTAGCTAGTTTCTCTCTTGGCTTCTAGATTATCCCTTCTTGATTGCCCCTCTACCCTGGGGGTGGCTAGTCCTATTTATAGGCAAAGGCCCTGGGCCTCTTCCCAAATATTGAGCGGGAAGGGCGCCAACAATTGGCCATTTTGAAGGGGAACATCTAGTACACTTATCCTGACTAAAGTTGGTCCTCGCCTGCCAAAGGCTCTAGTGGTGACGCTGGCTTGGGCTCCACAATGACTTCCTCCCTGCCGTTGGACTGGTCTTGGTCTCGTTGCACCGAAACGAGTGCCTTTTCTTGATGCTCTCGCCTACGCTTGCTCCCTTTGCACCAAATAGGAAAGGAGGACACTGCGCGGCTGGCGCCGGCCTGGCGCCTTTGGTCGTCATGGCTTGCGTCACGGGCACCTCGTGAGGTACCCCGCCTTGATCTCTCCGTCTCCTCGCGAGCCAGCCTGATGAGGTCGTGCCTGAGGAAACTCCATGTCGTCCGCCCCGCGAGGCTTGGCCCCTTGCGATGGTCTTGGGTCTGTGTTGATGAAGATGGGCTGTGCTGGGCCCCCTTTTGAGCCACACCGTAGGCCGTAGGCAGGCAAGTCTGGGGGCCCCCATTCCCAGAACGCCGGCAGGGCCCTCCTTCTATAGAACATACTAGCCCATAGTCAAACGCCTCGTTCTTCCCTTCTTCTCCCAATTTCATCAAGGCGTGGCAGATATGGAACATATAAACCGTGCTCACATCGTCCTTCTTCCAAAAAAGGATATGCCAACCTCACCCGATGCCTTCAGACCCATCTCACTCCAGAACTGCCCGATCAAAGTTGTTGCTAAAGTATTAACCTCTCGCCTCAAGCCAGTCATACCTATGTTAGTTCATGGTAACCAGACTGGGTTCATCTCTGGCAGGACTATTGCTGAGAACTATGTTTTCGCAGCGGACCTCATTAGCTCTTGTCACACACGTAAACGACCAACATGGTCTTTAAGCTTGACTTTCGAAAAGCCTTCGATTCCGTGGCATGGCCTGCCCTAGAGAAGATTCTGCTTGTTCGTGGATTCTCCCAAACCTTTCGTAACTGGATCCAAAACATACTTCACACAGGCAAAGCTGCCATCCTCTTGAATGGTGTCCCAGGTAATTGTATTGAATGTAAGAATGGCCTTAGGCAAGGTGACCTGGCTTCTCCCTACCTTTTTCTCATTGTTGTTGACCTACTCCAATGGCTCATCTTCTAGAACACAGAGGCTACTCTCCACCACCCCATCTTCTCTCACTTACCTCCCACCGTTCTCCAGTACGCCGATGATACACTCATCATTGCTATCGCCTCTCCTGCCACTGCCCCATCTCTCAAAGTAATCCTAAACAACTTTGCGCAAGCTGCAGACCTGACCATCAACTTCTCCAAAACCACTCTAGCCACTCTCCACACAGATGACACCATGGCCACTACCACTGCCCTTGCCATGGGCTGCACCCGCACCCCCTTTCCTCAAACTTACCTCAGCCTACCTCTTGCCCCAACCAAACCTCCAGCCAGTGCCTTCGCTCCCTTGATAGAACGCTCTCGCAAATTAATGATGGGTTGGCATGCCAAACTGCTAGACAAAGGTGATCGTCTCATCCTCATCTCCGCGGTTCTAGACTCCCTCGTTACCTACTTCATGTCAGTATTTTGCATCCCTAATGAAGTCCTCAAAACCATTGACTCCCTACGAAGGGCCTTCTTTTGGGCGGGGGAGGATTCTTGTTCAGGATCTCAATGCCTTATTGCATGAAAAAAATGTGTGTGTACCTAAAAAGTATGGTGGTTTAGGGCTAAAAAACATGCATGTTCAAAACAATTGCTTACTCATGAAATTCGCAGCCAAGGCCTTATCCTCTGCTCTGGCCCCTTGGTTGGAATGGCCAGACCTTCAACACCCAAACGCACTAGTCTCCTCCTCCCCACAAACCTCTTTTCTCTGCCGCACCATATCATAACAAATCCCCACCCTACAGACAATCTCCTTTATTCTAACAAACAGTGGTTCACATACATACTTCTGGCTTGACACTTGGTTGACCCCAAGACCTCTAGCTACCACCTTCCCCCACCTCTTCTCACACTCTACCCTAGAGCTAGTTCAAGTGGCTAATATTTTGCGTTTCAGTGTCGAAGCTAACCTCCGTAATCGTCTCTCCCTTACGATGGAACAAGGGCTTGTTTCGCTTTTGGCTATTTTGCAGAACTTCGTACCTTCGGCGGAGGAAGACCAAATGTTCCTGCATCAAGGTCATGACTTCTCCACCAAGCATGTGTATGACTCCCTCATGGCTAGGCCTGACAATGATTCCCTTGCCCCTCTCATATGGTGTTCCAAGGCTCCATGCGAGATCAATTTTTTTGCTTGGCTGCTCTTCAAGGGCCGTCTCAATACTAGGGTCAACCTCGCCCACAAGCATATCATCTCCTCCGACATATGCCCTCGATGTGCTATGTTACCCGAAGATTCCATGCACCTCTTCATCACCTGCCACTGGTGCGCGTCGGTCCTAAACAAACGGTTTTTAACCCCTTTACGCGACGGCATTTGGAACCGTCGCCAAGTGAGTGTGTCCTATAGGGTGTCCTTCCCACACGACCCAGAAACCGTCGGGGATATGGAGCAGTGATCCAGAGGCCTTCCAAAATGTAATCGTGTGTGATGCAACACACACTAAATTCTTTCGCACGTGTGCTATCGGCGATTAAGTGTTTCTAATGATGAAGTGAAACCATACGGTCTGTCATAATGAACCGTTTGGGAAACAATATGTAAGGTACACCGGCCAACATATGAACTGTGTGCGATTTGTGCCCCATCGCACACGAGTTTTCTGCGTAACCCGTCTGCCATGCTAGACTCCATCGCACACGTTTTCCAACAATTACCGTCTGCAATAATGTTCTGTCACAAACGGTTCAAGATCCCCTTCGCACACATTCAAGTGCCGCGGACCGTTTGTGATTTGTTAGGTATCACTGACGGTTGCCGCAAGAGTGACGTGTGCTTTTCGTTTGGGATCCCACACGTTTCCTAAAAAAATTATGACTAGGATTGTATATTGCATTGGGCATGGTTTACTCCCAGCTCTTGTGTGCGATAACGCGATATCACAAACGGTTCCGGAGAACCTACACACACGTACACTACTAGGGAAAACCTTATACACAGAAACTTATCAGTAGCCCGGTTTAAAAGAAGACACTAGTTCTAGTTAGTAGTAGTGAGGGGTATAAAACCCGCGCTACTACTAAGTTGATAGTAGGAGCGAGGGGTATAAACCCGCGCTGCTACTAAGTGGTCTCCACCATGCCCCCGAGACATGCCATAGTAGTAGCGAGGGGTATAAAACATGCGCTACTACTAAGTAAGTAGCTATAGCGCAGGTAAGACACCCACGCTATTACTAAGCGTGTCCACTACTGCACCATCCACCCCGGACCGATCCACTCCTACCCCACCACTCTCTCTCTCTCATCCAAAAAAAACTCTCTCACGAACTCACCTGCTCCTCTCCCCACGATCTCCTCGCCGCCGCCACCACCCATGCCAGCCGGTTCCGACGAGCACCGGTGATAACCCACAAGTATAGGGGGTCGCAACAGTTTTTGAGGGTAAAGTATTCAACCCAAATTTATTGATTCGACACAAGGGGAGCCAAAGAATACTCTCAAGTATTAGCAGCTGAGTTGTCAATTCAACCACACCTGGAAACTTAGTATCTGCAGCAAAGTATTTAGTAGCAAAATAATATGATAGTAGTGGTAACGGTAATAAAAGGTAACAGTAGTAAAAGTAATGTTTTTGGTATTTTGTAGTGATGATAGCAATAGCAATGGGAAAGTAAATAAGCGAAGAACAATATATGGAAAGCTCGTAGGCAATGGATCGGTGATAGAGAATTATGCCGGATGCGGTTCATGATGTAACACTCATAACCTAGGGTGACACAGAACTAGCTCCAGTTCATTGATATAATGTAGGCATGTATTCCGAATATAGTCATACATGCTTATGGAAAAGAACTTGCATGACATCTTTTGTCCTACCCTCCCATGGCAGCGGCGTCCTTACAGAAACTAAGGGATATTAAGGCCTCCTTTTAATAGAGTACCGGAACAAAGCATTAACACATAGTGAATACATGAACTCCTCAAACTACGGTCATCACCGGTAAGTATCCCGATTATTGTCACTTCGGGGTTAACAGATCATAACACATAATAGGTGACTATAGACTTGCAAGATAGGATCAAGAACACTCATATATTGATGAAAACATAATAGGTTCAGATCTGAAATCATGGCACTCGGGCCCTAGTGACAAGAATTAAGCATAGCAAAGTCATAGCAACATCAATCTCAGAACATAGTGGATACTAGGGATCAAACCCTAACAAAACTAACTCGATTACATGATAAATCTCATCCAACCCATCACCGTCCAGCAAGCCTACGATGGAATTACTCACGCACGACGGTGAGCATCATGAAATTGGTGATGGAGGATGGTTGATGATGACGATGGTGAAGGATTCCCCTCTCCGGAGCCCCGATCGGACTCCAGATCAGCCCTCCTGAGAGGTTTTAGGGCTTGGCAGCGGCTCCCTCTCATAAAACACGATGAATTCTTCTCTCTGATTTTTTTCTCCCCGAAACACAATATATAGAGTTGGAGTTGGAGTCGGAGAGGCACCAGGGGGCCCACGAGGTAGGGGGCGCGCCCCCACCCTCGTGGAGAGGTGGTGGGCCCTGGCCTTCATCTTTTGCAGGTATTTTTTATATTTTCCAAAAAGTTGCTCCGTGAAGTTTCAGGTCATTCCGAGAACGTTTGTTTCTGCACATAAATAACACCATGGTAATTCTGCTGAAAACAGCGTCAGTTCGGGTTAGTTCCATTCAAATCATGCAAGTTAGAGTCCAAAACAAGGGCAAAAGTGTTTGGAAAAGTAGATACGACGGAGACGTATCAAGTCCCCCAAGCTTAAACGTTTGCTTGTCCTCAAGCAATTCAGTTGACAAACTAAAAGTGATAAAGAAAAACTTTTACAAACTCTATTTGCTCTTGTTGTTGTAAAAATGTAAAGCCAACATTCAAGTTTTCAGCAAAGATTATAACTAACCACATTCGCAATAACGCTCAGGTCTCAAGTTTACTCATATCAATGGGATAATCAACTAGCGAGCAATAATAATAAATCTCGGATGACAACACTTTCTCAAAACAATCATAATATGATATAACAAGATGGTATCTCGCTAGCCCTTTCTGAGACCGCAAAACATAAATGCAGAGCAGCTTTAAAGACCAAGGACTGACTAGACATTGTAATTCATGGTAAAGGAGATCTAGTCAAGTCATACTCAATGTAAACTAACAGTAATGAATGCAAATGACAACAGTGCTCTCCAACTGGTGCTTTTTAATAAGAGGATGATGACTCAACATGAAAGTAAATAGATAGGCCCTTCGCAAAGGGAAGCAGGGATTTGTAGAGGTGCCAGAGCTCGGTTTTTAAACAGAGGTGAATAATATTTTGAGCGGTATACTTTCATTGTCAACATAACAACCAAGAGATGGCGATATCTTCCATGCTACACACATTATAGGCGGTTCCCAAACAGAATGGTAAAGTTTATACTCCCCCTTCCACCAACAAGCATCAATCCATGGCTTGCTCGAAACAATGAGTGCCTCCAACTAACAAGAGTCCCAGGGGGAGTTTTGTTTGCAATTATTTTGATTTAGTTTGCGTAAAGCATGAGACTGGGCATCCTGGTGACCAGCCATTTATCTCGTGAGTGAGGAGTGGAGTCCACTCCTCTTGAGAATAACCCGCCTAACATGGAAGATACAGACAGCCCTAGTTGATACATGAGCTATTCGAGCATACAAAACAAGATATTTATTTGAAGGCTTAGAGTTTGGCACATACAAATTTACTTGGAACGGCAGGTAGATACAGTATATAGGTAGGTATAGTGGACTCATGTGGAATAACTTTGGGGTTTAAGGGATTGGATGCACAAGCAGTATTCCCGCTTAGTACAAGTGAAGGCTAGCAAAAGACTGGGAAGCGACCAACTAGAGAGCGACAGTAGTCATGAAAATGCATTAAAATTAATCAATATTGAATGCAAGCATGAGTAGGATATAATCCACCATGAACATAAATATCGTGAAGGCTATGTTGATTTTGTTTCAACTACATGCGTGAACATGCGCCAAGTCAAGTCACTTAAATCATTCAGAGGAGGATAGCATCCTATCATACCACATCATAACCATTTCAATAGCATGTTGGCACGCAAGGTAAACCATTATAACTGATAGCTAATCAAGCATGGCACAAGAAACTATGATCTCTAGTTGTCATTGCAAACATGTTTATTCATAATAGGCCGAATCAGGAATGATGAACTAATCATATTTACAAAACAAAAGAGGTCGAGTTCATGCCAGCTTTTCTCATCTCAGTCAGTCCATCATATATCGTCATAATTGCCTTTCACTTGCACGACCGAACGATGTGAATAATAATAATAGTGCATGTGCATTGGACTAAGCTGGAATCTGCAAGCATTCAATAAAAAGGAGAAGACAAGGCAATATGGGCTCTTTTGTCAGATCAACAATAATGTGTATAAGAGCCACTTCAACAATTTAATTATGATCTTCTCCTATCGACCCCCAAAGGAAAGAAAAGAATAAAACTATTTACACGGGAAAGCTCCCAACAAGTAAAAGAAGAACAGGAAATCTTTTTGGGTTTTCTTTTTAATTACTACTACAAGCATGGAAAGTAAACTAATTAAGAGTTACAACTAATTTTTTTGGGTTTTCTTAAGGTTTATTAAACACACAAGAAGAAAGCATAAAAAGGAAATTAAACTAGCATGGATGATACAATGAAAAAGTATGAGCACCGACATCTAGCAATGAGTGTGTGAACATAAATGTAATGTCGGTTGGAAATACATACTCCCCCAAGCTTAGGCTTTTGGCCTAAGTTGGTCTATGGCCACGGCTGGCCTGGCGGATATCCATAATAGTAGTTGGGGTCGTACTTAGAAGAGGAAGAAGACTCCGATTGCCACTGGCTGACAATCATCTCCGGATCCCACTAGTAATTAGACTATCGTGAAGGATCAACTTGTGGTTCCGGCTCTGGCTCCATGGCTGGTGCAGGGTTCCGGTAGGCGTGAATAGCCTTCAATGGAACAAGGTACTGGCTTGCAGATAAGTCAAACAAAGAAGGAGCATGCAGGGTAATAGTCTCAGGATGATGTTTATCAAAGAACAATTTGTATTTAAGCTCTCCTTCCCTATTCTTAACAATGAAATCATGTGCCACCATACTCTTATAATCTAAATGAACACGGGGCAACACCTTTTCTTCCTTCTCATAATGCCTAATAGGTATGTTAAAATGTGCAGCTAGGCGTGAAGCATAGATGCCTCCAAAGATGGGGCCCTTGGTACGGTTCAGACTTAACCGTTTAGCAATAATGCCGCCCATACTAACAGAGTTATCACCGTATAAACCGTGGAGCAAAATAATAATATCAGGAATACTAAGGTTTCCACAGTTTTCGCGACCAATTAAACAACGACTAGCAAATAATGCAAAATAGCGTAAAACAGGGAAATGTATGCTAGTGATTCGTGCATCGGAAACCTTCCTTGTTTCCCCTACAGTGATAGTATCAATAAACCCGTCCACATCATCGCGACGTGGTTCCTCTGTCTTGCCCTCGAAAGGGACTAAACAAACCCGACAAAAATCATAAAGTGACATCTGCTTATGCTCATCATATAAATGGAACTCCACCGTAGGTGGTGATCTCCTAGAATGGAAATGAAAGTTTTACACAAAGGTATTTGTGAGTAAGAGGTACTGATCGCATTGGTCGTGGAGGAAAGCGGTGAGGCCTGCATTCTTAGCCAATTCATGAAAATCCTCATAAATCTCGGCTGCTCTCAAGAAATCATCGGAAGGCCATTCACACGCCCGAACCTCCGTGGTGCGAGGCAGATTATACTTAGGCTTTGGTGCCTTTTCCTCCGAGCTTTGGCTCGATGAGCCTCTCAAAAATCTCTTCATCATTTTCTGAAAAATTCTGAAATTTTTAGTAACTTCAAAATAAAAGTAAACCAAACTCAATAATATTGATAGCAACTACTCCTACAAGTGCCTAGGGCCTATATCATGCATCGAAACTACTTGGAACCATATAAATTTGACATGCAAGCTCAAGAACAGGGTCACCTAAGCAGCAAAAATTTGCAATGAATAAAGCACTAGAACAAAAACTAATTGGACCAATGGAGGAGTCACATACCAAGGAACAATCTCCCCAAGCAGTTTTGTGAGAGGTGCTTTGAGCAAGGAGATCGAAAATGGCAGCAAAACAAGCTTGGACTCGGGTTTGAGCTGGTTGTTCGTGTTTGTGGGAGGAAGAAGAAGTGTGTGGGTGAAAGGATAAGTGGAGGAGGGCCACCATGGGCCCACGAGGCAGGGGGCGCGCCTAGGGGGGTAGGGCGTGCCCTCCACCCTCGTGGGCAGGTGGTTGAACCCCCTGCTGTGTTCTCAATGCCAAATATTCTCAAATATTCTAGAAAAAAATCATATTTAAATTTCAGGGCATTTGGAGAACTTTTATTTTCGGGGTATTTTTGTATTGCACGGATAATCAGATAACATACAGCAAAATATTTATTTTTATTTTATTTAATATAAATAACAAAAAGTAAAAGTGGGGTATAGAAGGTTGTGCCTTCTAGTTTGATCCATCTCATGATCATCAAAAGGAATCCACTAACAAGGTTGATCAAGTCTTGTTAATGAACTCATTCCGAATGACATGGAACCGGATAAATTTTGAATAACACTATGTTACGTCAACGGGGATATGCACATCCCCAATAATAAGAATATCATATTTCTTCTTGACAGTAGGAAGAGGAAATTCAAAACCTCCAAATATAATCGATGGAATTTTTCCAATAGAGTTGATACTATGAACTTGAGGTTGTTTCCTCGGAAAGTGTACTGTATGCTCATTACCGTTAACATGAAAAATGACATTGCCTTTAGTGCAATCAATAACAGCCCCTGCAGTATTCAAAAAGGGTCTTCCAAGAATAATAGACATACTATTGTCCTCGGGAATATCAAGAATAACAAAGTCCATTAAAATAGTAACGTTTGCAACTACAACAGGCACATCCTCACAAATACCGACAGGTATAGCAGTTGATTTATCAGCCATTTGCAAAGATATTTCAGTAGGTGTCAACTTATTCAAATCAAGTCTACGATATAAAGAGAGAGGCATGACACTAACACCGGCTCCAAGATCACATAAAGCAGTTTTAACATAGTTTCTTTTAATAGAGCATGGTATAGTGGGTACACTGGGATCTCCAAGTTTCTTAGGTATTCCACCCTTAAAAGTATAATTAGCAAGCATGGTGGAAATTTCAGCTTCCGGTATCTTTCTTTTATTTGTAACAATTTTTTCATGTACTTAGCATAAGGATTCATTTTAAGCATATCAGTTAATCGCATACGCAAAAAGATAGGTCGAATCATTTCAGCAAAGCGCTCAAAATCCTCATCATCCTTTTTCTTGGATGTTTTGGGAGGAAAAGGCATGGGTTTCTGAACCCATGGTTCTCTTTCTTTGCCATGTTTCGTAGCAACAAAGTCTTTCTTATCATAACGTTGATTCTTTGATTGTGGGTTATCAAGATCAACAACAGGTTCAATTTCTACATCATTATCATTATTAGGTTGAGCATCATCATGAACATTATCATTAACATTGTTACTAGTTTTAGGTTCATTAACAGATTGAGTTTCAGCATCAGGAATAGAAATATCATTTGGATTCTCAGGTGTTTCAATAACAGGTTCACTAGAAGAATATGAAGTCCTATCATTTTTCTTTTTCTTCCTTTTAGAAGGACTAGGTGCATCTATATTATTTCTCTGAGAATCTTGCTCAATTCTCTTAGGATGGCCTTCAGGGTACAAAAGTTCCTGAGTCATTTTACCACCTCTAGTCATAACTCTAACATCATTATCATTATTCTTACTATTAAATTCAATGAGCAAATCATTTTGAGCTTTAAGTACTTGTTCTACTTGAGTGGTAACCATAGAAGCATGTTTACTAATAAGGTTAAGTTCACCTTTGACATTAGCCATATAATCACCCAAGTGTTCAAGCATATTTGAATTGTATTTCAATTGTCTACAAAAATAAGCATTAAAGTCTTCTTGCTTAGCCATAAATTTATCAAACTCATCTAAGCATGGGCTAGAAAACTTAGTAAATGGGATTTTAGCTTTATCAAATCTGTAGAGAGAATTTACCTTTACTACCTGTGTTGGATTATCAAGACCATGAGTTTCTTCAACAGGCGGTAAATTAAGACCATGTATTTATTCAATAGGAGGTAAATTCTTAACATATTCAGCTTCAATACCTTTTTCTTTCATAGATTTCTTTGCCTCTTGCATATCTTCAGGACTGAGAAATAGAATACCCCTTTTCTTCGGAGTTGGTTTAGCAATAGGCTCAGGAATTGGCTCCAGAGGTGTCCAATTATTTTCATTTGTCAACATATTATTCAATAGAATTTCAGCTTCATCCATTGTTCTTTCCCTGAAAACAAAACCAACACAACTATCTAGGTAATCTCTGGAAGCATCGGTTAGTCCATTATAAAAGATATCAAGTATTTCATTTTTCTTAAGAGGATGATCAGGAAAAGCATTAAGTAATTGGAGAAGCCTCCCCCAAGCTTGTGGGAGACTCTCTTCTTCAATTTGCACAAAATTATATATCCCTTAAATCCGCTTGTTTCTTATGAGCAGGGAAATATTTAGCAGAGAAATAATAAATCATATCCTGGGGACTACGCACACAACCAGGATCAAGAGAATTAAACCATATCTTAGCATCACCCTTTAATGAGAACGGAAATATTTAAGGATATAAAAGTAACGAGTTCTCTCATCAGTCATGAACAGGGTGGCTATATCATTTAATTTATTAAGATGTGCCACAACAGTTTCAGATTCATAACCATGAAAAGGATCAGATTCAACCAAAGTAATTATAGCAGGATCAATAGAGAATTCATAATCCTTATCGGTAACACAGATAGGTGAAGTAGCAAAAGCAGGGTCAGGTTTCATTCTAGCATTTACAGATTGCTTGTTCCATTTAGCTAATAACCTCTTAAGTTCGTATCTATCTTTGCAAGCTAAAATAGCTAAAGAGGCTTCTTGATTAAAAACATAACCCTCAGGAATAACAAGTGATTCTTCATCATCACTTTCATCAGTATTATCAGATTCAATATTTTCAATCTCTCTAGCCCTAGCAAGTTGTTCATCAAGAAATTCACCAAGTGGCACGGTAGTATCAAGCATAGAAGTAGTTTCATCAAAAGTATCATGTAGAGCAGAAGTAGCATCATCAATAACATGCGACATATCAGAACGAATAGCAGAAGAGGGATTAGGTGTCGCAAGCTTACTCAAAACAGAAGGTGAATCAAGTGCAGAGCTAGATGGCAGTTCCTTACCTCCCCTCGTAGTTGAGGGATAAATCTTGGTTTTGGATCTCTCAAGTTCTTCATAATGATAAGCAGATATAAATCCCAAGTGACTCAAAGAATAGAGCTATGCTCCCCGGCAACGGCGCTAGAAAATAGTCTTGATACCCCACAAGTATAGGGGATCGCAGCAGTTTTCGAGGGTAAAGTATTCAACCCAAATTTATTGATTCGACACAAGGGAAGCCAAAGAATACTCTCAAGTATTAGTAGCTGAGTTGTCAATTCAACCACACCTGGAAACTTAGTATCTGCAGCAAAGTATTTAGTAGCAAAGTAATATGATAGTAGTGGTAACGGTAATAAAAGGTAACAGTAGTAAAAGTAATGTTTTTGGTATTTTGTAGTGATGATAGCAATAGCAACGGGAACGTAAATAAGTGAAGAACAATATATCGAAAGCTCGTAGGCAATGGATCGGTGATAGAGAATTATGCCGGATGCGGGTCATCATGTAACAGTCATAACCTAGGGTGACATAGAACTAGCTCTAGTTCATTGATATAATGTAGGCATGCATTCTGAATATAGTCATACGTGCTTACGGAAAAGAACTTGCATGACATCTTTTGTCCTACCCTCCCGTGGCAGCGGGGTCCTTACGGAAACTAAGGGATATTAAAGCCTCCTTCTAATAGAGTACTGGAACAAAGCATTAACACATAGTGAATACATGAACTCCTCAAACTACGGTCATCACCGGTAAGTATCCCGATTATTGTCACTTCGGGGTTAACGGATCATAACACAAAATAGGTGACTATAGACTTGCAAGATAGGATGAAGAACACTCATATATTGATGAAAACATAATAGGATCAGATCTGAAATCATGGCACTCGGGCCCTAGTGACAAGCATTAAGCATAGCAAAGTCATAGCAACATCAATCTCAGAACATAGTGGATACTAGGGATCAAACCCTAACAAAACTAACTCGATTACATGATAAATTTCATCCAACCCATCATCGTCCAGCAAGCCTACGATGGAATTACTCATGCACGGCGGTGAGAATCATGAAATTGGTGATGGAGGATGGTTGATTATGATGATGGCAATGGATTCCCCTCTCCGGAGCCTCGAACGGACTCCAGATCAGCCCTCCCAAGAGGTTTTAGGGCTTGGCGGTGGCTCCGTATCGTAAAACGCGATGAATTCTTCTCTCTGATTTTTTTCTCCTCGAAACACAATATATAGAGTTGGAGTTGGAGTCGGAGAGGCACCAGGGGGGCCATGAGGTAGGGGGGCGCGCCCCCCCACACTCGTGGAGAGGTGGTGGGCCCCCTGGCCTTCATCTTTTGCTGGTATTTTTTATATTTTCCAAAAAGTTGCTCCGTGAAGTTTCAGGTCATTCCGAGAACGTTTGTTTCTGCACATAAATAACACCTGGTAATTCTGCTGAAAATAACGTCAGTCCGGGTTAGTCCCATTCAAATCATGCAAGTTAGAGTCCAAAACAAGGGCAAAAGTGTTTTTAAAAGTAGATACGACGGAGATGTATCAACCGGCCGCGCGCAACACTCCCCCAAGCTCCCACCTTCTTCCACTCCGATCCCCATGGAAGCCACCACCATCGCCTCCCTCGCGCGGACCCTCGCCTCCTCGCCGCTCCCCCGTGGCTCCTGCCATAGCCGCGTGCACATGGCCGTGGCGCCGGAGCGGTGGAGGAGGGGTAGGGCAGTGCCCGCCGCGGCGTCCTCGACGGGCAACTACGTGGTGCCGCTGGACGCCGCGCCGTCGGGGATCACACGCCCGCTCGTCGAGATCCTGCACGGCCTCAACAAGCGCGTCCTAGAGACCATCGTGCTCCCCGCCTCCTGCCGTGCCTCTGCCTCCGCTTTCTACCTCAACAATTGCTGGTGATTAGCATAGTCGGGCGGATGAGCTCTGCCGCTACCGCCGGAGGCTCTTGCTCCTGCGAGTGTACGCTCAGGCGGGCGAGCTTTGCCGCTGCCGGCGGGAGGGCGCATCAGCTGCCGATGCAAAACGAGCAGGCCGTCCACGATGTGCTGGCGAGCTAGGGCGGCCGAAGTGATGTGGCCGCTTCACTATGGCAGGACGCCTACTGAGGGAGTCCTGGATTAGGGGGTGTTCGGATAGCCAGACTATACCTTCAGCTGGACTCCTGGACTATGAAGATACAAGATTGAAGACTCCGTCCCGTGTCCGGAAGGGACTTTCCTTGGCATGGAAGGCAAGCTCGGTGATGCGGATATGAAGATCTCCTACCATTGTAACCGACTTTGTGTAACCCTAACCCTCTCCGGTGTCTATATAAACCAGAGGGTTAAGGTCCGTAGGACAACATACACATCAACAATCATACGATAGGCTAGCTTCTAGGGTTTAGCCTCCTCGATCTCGTGGTAGATCTACTCTTGTACTACCCATATCATCAATATTAATCAAGTAGGACGTAGGGTTTTACCTCCATCGAGAGGGCCCGAACCTGGGTAAAACTTCGTGTCCCTTGTCTCCTGTTACCATCCGGCCTAGACACACAGTTCGTGACCCCCTACCCGAGATCCGCCGGTTTTACACCGACATTGGTGCTTTCATTGAGAGTTCCTCTGTGTCATCCCCATCAGGCTCGATGGCTCCTACGATCATCAATAGCGATGCAGTCCAGGGTGAGACCTTCCTTCCCGGACAGATCTTCGTCTTCGGCGGCTTCGCACTGCGGGCCAATTCACTTGGCCGTCTGGAGTAGATCGAAAGCTACGCCCCTGGCCGTCAAGTCAGATTTGGAAGTTTAAACTACACGACTGACATCCGCGGGGACTTGATCTTCAAAGGATTCGAGCCACTGCCGAGCGCGCCGCACTGTCCCAACGAGCATGATCTAGCTCTGCCGCCGAACAGTGCCCTGGAGGCCGCACCCGCATCAGCTTCAACCCTTAATTCGGAGCCAACTGCGCCGATCGAGGATGGGTGGTTGGACTCCACCTTGGGGGCTGCGAGACCAACGTCGATTGAGCTAAAAACCAGCCCCGTATTCTGCGAGACTTGTGACTCCAAGGAGCCGGACTCCTCTCCGGACTATGAACCCTCCGCGCCCCTGCCGATCGAATCCGATTGGGCGCCGATCATGGAGTTTACTGCCGCGGACATCTTTCAGCACTCGCCTTTCGGCGATATCCTGAAGACACTGAAGTCTCTCTCTTTATTAGGAGAGCCCTGGCCGGACTACGGTCAACAAGGTTGGGGTACGGACGATGAAGAAATTCAAAGCCCACCCACCACCCACTTTGTAGCCACTGTCAACGATTTAACCGACATGCTCGACTTCGACTCTGAAGACATCGACGGTATGGACGCCGATGAAGGAGACGATGAAGAACCAGCGCCTATTGGGCCCTGGAATGCCACCTCGTCATATGACGTATACATGGTGGACTCACCAAAAGATGACGACGAGGAGCGGAAGGACGCACCGAAGGCTTATTCCCTCGAAAAGCAGCCAAAGCGGCGTCGCAAGTGCCGCCCCAAATCTCGCCTCGACAGAAACAGCAATCGCACAGACCCAGCGCTGGAGCAGGGCGAACCGCTGCCGGACAACGGCAATCTGGATAATCAAACCGAACAAACAAATTCTATCAAGGATAATGGTCCGGACGACATAACGCCGGACAGGCACCCGGAGCAGCAGACTGCCCGTAAAAGGCTTGTTGCCACCACGAGGAGTCTTAAAAAGCAGAAGCAAAGGCTCAAGGCCGCGCAAGACACACTCCAAATCAGATGGAGTAAAATACTCAACACTGCAGCAAGATACAGCGACAATCGCCCCTCCAAGAGCTACCCAAAGCGGAAGCTGCTACCCGAATTCGATGAGGAGGCCTCAGACCCCCCACAACCAAAAATCAAAGCAGCCACTTGGTCGGATAGACGACCCCTCTACCAAAACAGAGCGGCATACAACGCCGCTCACAATACAATACGCGACCCATGCGAGGGCCCGCACCCAAAGGACGGCACAACAAGATCCATCTATGGACCACGCAAGCGCGCCCCAGCATACAATGCAACACAACAAACATCCGAACAACGCGGTACACCCAGCCACAGGGGTGCCGCACACCCCCTATGTTTCACCAATGAGGTGCTGGACCATGAATTTCCAGAGGGATTTAAGCCCGTAAACATAGAGGCATACGACGGAACAACAGACCCTGGGGTCTGGATTGAGGACTACATCCTTCACATCCATATGGCTCGAGGAGATGATCTCCACGCCATCAAGTACTTACCCCTCAAGCTCAAAGGGCCAGCTTGTCACTGGTTCAAAGGCCTCCCGGAAAGCTCCATTGGAAGTTGGGAAGAGCTCAAAGAGGCCTTTCGGGCAAATTTTCAAGGGACTTATGTCCGACCTCCAGATGCGGAAGATTTAAGTCATATAACTCAACAACTCGGAGAATCAGCCCGAAAGCTTTGGAACAGGTTTCTTACTAAAAAGAACCAGATTGTCGACTGTCCGGACGCCGAAGCCTTGGCAGCTTTCAAGCATAGCGTCCGTGACAAATGGCTCGCCAGACACCTCAGCCAAAATAAGCCGAGAATGATGGACGCATTAACAAACCTCATGACCCGCTTTTGCGCGGGTGAGGACAGCTGGCTAGCCAGACGTAGCACCAGCGACCCCAGTACATCTGAAGTTAGAGATGGAAACGGGAAATCACGGCGCAACAGCAATAACAAATGCCGGAATAAAGAAGACAACACGAAGGGCACGATGGTCAATGCCGGATTCAAAAGCTCTCGGCCAGGTCAAAAGCTGCCCCCTAAAGGCACGAGGGATGAACTGTCCAGCCTCAACAAAATTCTAGACCAAGTATGTCAGATCCATAGTACCCCTGGTAAACCTGCTAATCATACCCACAGAGAATGTTGGGTCTTCAAGCAGTCTGGCAAGCTCAACGCCGTATAGAAGGGGGAGGATACACCAAGTGAAGACGAGGACGAGCCCCCCAAGCAAGACACGGGGGAACAAAAGAAATTTCCACCAGAAGTCAAAACAGTAAACGTGTCACACGTGATCAAGGGAAAAAACAACGCGGCACTCCCAGGAAAATATACCCAAGTGCCTGCCACCGCGAAGTCCTGCCACTGGTCGTCTCAACCAATCACTTTCGACCATCGCGATTACTCATCAAGTATCCGACACGCAGGATGGGCTGCCCTGGTATTAGACCTAGTAATTGGCGGATATCACTTCACAAGGGTCTTGATGGACGACGACAGTAGCCTAAACCTAATATATCAGGATACAATCCGCGGGATGGGGCTAGACCCAACACAAATTCGCCATAGCAATACTACCTTTAAAGGAGTAACGCCAGGCCTAGGGGCTCGTTGTACGGGCCCCCTCCCACTACAAGTTACATTTGGCTCCGCCGATAACTTCTGTCACGAGCATTTAACTTTCCACATCACTCCGTTTCAAAGTGGCTATCAAGCACTGCTCGGACGCGAAGCTTTCGCTCGCTTTAATGCAATACCACACTACGCCTTCCTCACACTCAAGATGCTCGGTCCACGTGGCATCATTACAGTGCACGGAAATATCAAGCGATCTCTGCGCGCCGAAGAGAGTGAGGCTGCCTTGGCTGCCGCACACTAAAGGCGCCCGGACAAACGAAAGCATCCAATAGGTCGTCAAGACCTCATATACAACTAATCAAGTCCGGCGCCGCTATTTATACGGAAATAAGTGGTCACACCCCTATTTGTCAATACAAGGGGCTCAACACGCGCAGACAAGTGGCAATTTCTTATCATCTTGAATTATACATGGTTTCTTTAAAAATTATCCTTTTGCACGACAACTTTTTCACTTAACTTCCTCTCTTTTATAGACGATCATCGTGCTACACCCGTCCAGGATACGGCACAATGGAGACACAGGCGCAGACGTGCAGTAGGGACCCGCTCCAAGGATTCTTTTTAGATTAAGACCCTGCGTAAACCTTTTTTACTGTCTCTTGTTGATACATATCCACCGTTGAGAAGGATGCTGACGTCTTGGCATGTGGCCACGCCAGAACAATGCACGTACCTGGACACACGGGGCTTCTTACAAAGGCCACTATTTAGGCCCGGTTTATACCACAAAGACCGAATAGCTTAGGGAGTATTCGGCGTCGTGAGTTTGGCCCTATATGCATCAGCTCCGAATCATTGTCTTTGGTCAAATGTTGGGTTTGCCCGGCTCCTGTGTTTTGGTGCCTTACGTTCCGCCTTGCCGGCTAAGGTAGCACCAGCAGAACTACTGCGATTGTGCCCTGGTTCATCCGGACGAGCACCTCAGTAGAGAAAGCCGAAAACTGACTGTCATGATATAGCGCGAGACTGGTCAACCACTCGATGACCTATGGGAATGTTAGAATTCCTCCGCCTTAACGAAGGGCCGTTTCCCGGCCAGGCATGTACGCACCCCGAGATCGGAGAGTGCGGAGCCACCAGGGGCTATCTAGTAGCCCCACTGTCAAACTGCTATGTCTAAGTGAAAGTGCTAAAGCATTATAGTCCTGTTGCCTCGCTCGCTCCGCTATCAGCTCCTTAATAGGACCAAGATGTTGGGTTAAGTATGAACGCGTGTTTTGCGAGCACCTACACATTATATGCATGAGGGTTGAAGCCGACGGCTGCAATCTTTCAGGTTATACACATGTATACATAAACGGCCGCCCAGGAGGCATCATATTACTTTCAGGCAAAAGTATAAAAATAGCCTTATAAAAATTTATAAAAGCATTCTGCTTACAATGAGATTACATATCACTCAAACATAATATTTTTTGAGCACTGGGTCTCTATCAAATGAGCACCCTCAAGAACTTCTTCAAAGTAGTGCTCAGCAGCCCTTCGACCTATGGCCGAATCTCGCGTTGCAACAGTGGTAGCATCCATCTCCGCCCAGTACGCTTTAACATGGGAAAAGGCCATCCGTGCGCCCTCTATGCACGCCGACCTCTTCATTACATTAATGCGCGGCACCACGTCAAGGAACTGCTGCACCAAGCTGAAATAGCTGTTCGGTTTCGACCTTTCCGGCCATAGCTGATCCACAACAGACCTCATGGAGAGTCCGGACAACCTATTTAGTTCGGCCCATTCGGCTAATTGGTCAGTCAATGAAAGTGGACGCTCAGGAGAATGGAATTGTCTCCAAAACAGCTGGTCTACTCCACGGTCCGTCTGACCCTGGAAGTACTTAGCCGCATCGGCAGCACTCGCCGCCAAATCCATATACACATCCTGCGAACTCCAGAGCCGGTCCAGAGGGGCATACCGTGGATCTTCGAATTTCCTCCGCAATATAAAGGATTTCCCAGCTACAATATCCCCGGCTTCCCGCAGCTCCTCCTTCTTTGCCCTCATAGCAGAGCGGAGATCCTTTTTCGTCACAGCAGCTTCTCAAGGTCCGATGCCTTAGCTTGGTTTTCCTTTTCAAGAACCCGGCAACGGTCGGCGGCGGCTTTTAATTCTATAGCCATCTTGGCCATCTTATCTTGGGTCTCGCCATGCGCGGCCTTCTCGGCTTGCAACTCTTCGGCCGCCTTCACAGCAGCCGCATTACCCAACCTCGCTTGTTCCTTGGCTCGGGGAAGTTCTGCCCGCAAGGCTTCAACAGTGGCAGCTCCATCTGCAGTCACAGCATATTTAAGATACTAGCATCATGCTGCTCTTCCTATGTGGCATTTACCAGATATTCACACTTACCCTGTGCCTCGTCAAGCCTTTTGTTAACAAGCTCAATGTCGGCGTCTGCCGCATCCAACTGCCGCTCTAAATGAGCAAACTCGCTAGTCCGGCTAGCCACCGGAGCTTCCATCACCTACACATAGAGGCAGTATGGTTATTTCCTGGGAATATGATCCTCTGTTCATCGTCGTTTCCGATGACAACCAGAGTCTCAGGGGCTACTATCTACACAGAGCACATCTAACGGGTGCAGGATTATCGTACATTCTTTTACGTACCTCAAAGCCTATCAGTAGACTCATAAAAGCTTCATGCAATCCGCTTTCGGTGGACGATATTCTCTCCATCACCGTATTCATCATCACACGATGTTCATCTGAGATGGCCGCTCGCCCCACCAACTCCCTCAGAACATCCGATCGCACACTAGATGGTGCTGGACTCTTTTTTCTGCTCTCTTCGGGAGCCGGACACTGGGAGCTTCGGGGGTCAATGGGATTATCCTCTGGCCTCACCGGACTCGGAGAGGCCCTCCGCGATGACACTTTAGGGTCGCCCGCTTCTAGAGCGGAGGAATCTGGAGGAGGCGTCTCGCTCTCCATCATCTCTGGAAGAAGATCCCCCGAAGATGAGCTCATTTGAGAGGGGCTAAGGCCCGAACTACAAAAATATATGCGGTGGTTATTTCCTCAGAAGAAAAAGATGGCATATCTGTACTATTAAAAGTATTTCGGGTCACTTACGACTCGAGGGAGAATTGATCCCCCCGCAGACTTTGTGTGGCAACAGCGCCCCCCAAGGTAGGACCCTCTGTGGGAGACTTCTTCTCCCCTTTGGAAGCTTCAGCTTCCGAATCCCCGGGCGCAGTCATTTTCCTCTTCTGGCCGCCTTCCCTCATGGAGACGCTCGCGCCCTCGGCTAGAATGGGCAACGTTGGGGGCCCGCGTCCGCCCGCATTATCCTCCACAATATCTTCCTTCAAGGGCTCCGGGAAAGGTGCGGTCTGGAGCATCTTTTCCAATACCGGATTTTCCAAACCCTCAGGGAGGGGGGCCCAACACCGAATCAACTTCGCCTTTGTTAGCCAGTCCTGGTCAAAAAGCAAACTCTCAGAAATAACTTCATAACGAAGTAGAGAGAGTATGTTCGGCCGGAAGATGCCTTACCTATTCGGCGGTGCGGTTACTACTCAGGCCCACGTCCTCGGTGATTTCCGGACACTCCACATGAGGTCCAAAGAACGACTTGTACATCTCCTCGTGCGTCAGGCCGAGAAAATTCTGAATGGCACGCGGTCCCTCGGGATTGAACTCCCACAGGCGAAGAGGTCGGCGTTTGCAAGGCTGGACTTGACGAGCCAGCATAACCTGCGTTACCGCAACCAAACTGAAATCTCCATCGAAGAGACCTCGAATGCGGCCTTGCAGTATAGGCACGTCCTTGACTGGACACCATGTAACACCCCGGATGTAACTTATCCAATTTGTACTCTAACTCTTGCCGTTTCCGGCGTTAAGTTATTTTATTTTCTCGGGTTCGGGTCTTTGTCTCCGTGTGTTGTTATCGTTGTCATGCATCTCAAATCATGTCATCATGTGCATTGCATTTGCATACGTGTTCATCTCTTGCATTCGAGCATTTTCCCCGTTGTCCGTTTTGCATTCCGGCGCATCATTCTCCTCCGGTGGTCAATTCTACCTTTCTTTCGTGTGTGGGGATTAAACATTTCCGGATTGGACCAAGACTTGCCAAGCGGCCTTGGTTTACTACCGGTAGACCGCATGTCAAGTTTCGTATCATTTGGACTTCGTTTGATACTCCAACGGTTAACCGAGGGACCGAAAAGGCCTCGTGTGTGTTGCAGCCCAACACCCCTCCAATTTGGCCCAAGACCCACCTAAACCCTCTCCATCATCTAGAGCGTTCGATCACGATCGCGTGGCCGAAAACCGCACCTCATTTGGACTCTCCTAACTCCCTCTATGTCTATTTAAAGAACCCCCATTCCAAATCCCGGGTCTCCTCCCCCAAAACCCGCCTGCCACCGACGGACAATGTCCGCCCCGGGCCGAACACACCGCGCCGCCGCGCCCAGCCAGTGAGAAGCCGCCATCTGTCCCGCACGGGGCCTCCTCCGCCGCCGGCCCGCGAGGCCCAAGGCGGGCCCTCCTCCGCCGCCGCCCGGGCCGAGCCGCCCCAGCGCGCTGCCCGCGTCTTCCCCGTCGCCGGCCACCCCCGCCGCCGCGCGCCATCTCCGGTGAGGTCGCCACCTCGCCGCCTCCTCGCGTCGGCAGACGCCGCACGCACCGCCCGCGGCCACCTCGGCGTCCGTGCCCGCCTCGCCGCCTCCTCGCCGCCCCTCGTCGCCGGCAAGGCCGCCCCGGCTGGACGGTTTCTACTCCGGCGACCCACCTCCGATTCCGGCGACCTCGACTTCCGCGCATGAAGAGTGATCCCGGCCGGATCTAGATCTGAGTTGGGGACGGTTGACTTTTTGCCCGAAACCCTAGTTCATGTGCTCATGATCATTGCATCGTAACTTTGCATCCGTAGCTCCGTTTTGGCATATAGCATATCAAAATGTTCATCTCAGAGAGTGCATCATTTCATTCCATTGTATCATTTTCATTTGAGTTCATCTTGATGCCCGAAATGCTGTTAGAAGAGTGCCACTTGAGATAATTGTCAGATCTGTTACTCCATTTAGATATTGGTCATTTTTGCCATGATTATCGTGTGCATGATATGCCCATGAGCTCTACATATGTTTTGTTAAGGGTTTTGCCATCTTTACAGAGGTGCAACCCGTGTATTTTTGTGATGTGTGTGGTGACTAGCACAAGCTTGCAAAGTGAGGCACTTGCTAACGCTGATTTCAGGGACTTAGCATTTCCACTAAGTCCTTGAGCTGTTTATCTCATATGGCCATATGTTCATGTTGTTTCCTAGTGATCCGTGCCTCTTTTGAGGATGATCAGTAAGGATGTTTTGTTAATCTTGTAGTTCTTTATCCATCCATGTCTTTGTTTGCCATTTTGGAGCAGCCTAGCTTGAGTCAATCGAGCTCTACTTTTGCTACTTCATGAATCTGGGCAGATTGTCTACTTGTTAGCGATTTTGCCGATGATGTTGTAGTTGATCCGTGCATGCTATGTTATTGTTCTTGCCATGTCTAGATTGCATTTTGTGTATTCTTGATGGGTGTATGCTTAGATTGTCATGACTTGCTCCGTAGTGAGTGCATCGAGCTCGTAAACATGCCTACTTGATATCTGTTTTCAGCATGCTCCAGTTTTCACTAAGTCTGAGAACTGATTATGTTTTTGCCATGTGCACATGCTTGCAATTGTATTTTCTGATCCCTTTTGGCTCAAGGTCACTAAGGGACTTTTGTTAAGCTCTTTGAGTAGCTCCATGCCATGCTTTACTTTTCCATGTTCAGGTCTTGTAGCATGTAGTTTTGTTGCTCCGAAGAGTGCTACCTGATCTGAAATTCCAGACAAGTGTTAATTTCACTAAGTCTGAAATCTGTTTGCCATATGCATTTTTGCCATGCTTGTTTGAACCTGATAATGGATGAATTGGACGTAGCTTAGTGCTAGACTTTTGTTAAACATCTTGAATGCATCCCTGCCATGTATTTTGTTGCCATGTTTGGGTGCTGTATCATGTTCATCTCATTGCATTTAGATGGCTACTTGCTGTAAATCGCAGACTGTTGTCATATTTGAATTGCTTGCCATTTCCAAACCGTAACTCCGATTCCGGCATTCTTTATATCGTTTTTAAGCGATTTCATCTCATCTTTCCAGTGGCACACTTGGTTTTCCAAGTTGAGGCCGGATTCTTGCATCCCTTGTCAAATCTTGTATATGCATCCCGCATCGCATCCCGCATAGCATACCATCTTTGCATCATATTGTTTGATCCTCGCACATGGTTGATTGTGTCCTTGTTGCTTGTTTGCATTGTTTGGGTAGAGCCGGGAGACGAGTTCGCTAACGAGGAGCCCGTTGAGTTTGCTTTCGAGGATCCAGTCAACTCTGACAACTTTGCATGCAAGATGATTATACCCTCGAAATCACTACTATCTTTGCTATGCTAGATTGCTCGCTCTTTTGCTATGCCAATGCTACGATGCCTACCACTTGCCTTCAAGCCTCCCAAATTGCCATGTCAAACCTCTAACCCACCATGCCCTAGCAAACCGTTGATTGGCTAAGTTACCGCTTCGCTCAGCCCCTCTTATAGCGTTGCTAGTTGCAGGTGAAGATTGGAGGCCGTTCCTTGTTGGAACATTTATTTACTTGTTGGGATATCATTATATTATCTTGTTATCTTAATGCATCTATATACTTGGTAAAGGGTGGAAGGCTCGGCCTCTCGCCTAGTGTTTTGTTCCACTCTTGCCGCCCTAGTTTCCATCATATCGGTGTTATGTTCCCAGATTTTGCGTTCCTTACGCGGTTGGGTTATAACGGGAACCCCTTGACAGTTCGCCTTGATTAAAGGTTTTCCAGCAATGCCCAACCTTGGGTTTTACCATTTGCCACCTAGCCCCTTTTTCCCTTGGGTTTCCGGAGCCCGAGGGTCATCTTATTTAAACCCCCCCGAGCCAGTGCTCCTCTGAGTGTTGGTCCAACTCGTCAGCCGCCGGTGGCTACCAGGGGCAACTCTGGGCTGGCCTACCGGAAGTTTAGACAATCTGAGTGTGCCTTGAGAAAGAGATATGTGCAGCTCCTATCGGGATTTGTCGGCACATTCGGACGGTGTTGCTGGATTTGTTTTAACCTGTCGAAGTGTCTTGAAGAACCGAGGTACCGAGTCTGATCGGAACGTCTCGGGAGGAGGTCTATTCCTTTGTTGACCGTGAGAGCTTGTCATGGGTTAAGTTGGGACTCCCCTGCAGGGATTTGAACTTTTGAAAGCCGTGCCCGTGGTTATGGGCAGATGGGAATTTGTTAAGATCCGGTTGTAGACAACTTGAACCTTAGTTTAATTAAAATGAATCAACTGAGTGTGTTACCGTGATGGCCTCTTCTCGGTGGCGTCCGGGAAGTGGACACGGTGTTGGAGTAATGTTTGCGCAGATTGTCCTCTAGTTTCTCGCTCGCGCTTTGCCTCCTCTTCTCGCCCTCTTTTGTGAATAGGATAGCCACCATATTTGCTAGTCGCTTGCTGTAGCTCCTCATATATTTTTACCTTGCCTTACCTCTAAGCTTAAATAGTCTTGATCGCGAGGGTGCGAGATTGCTGAGTCCCTGTGGCTCACAGATTACTATTACACCAGATGCAGGGCCTGATGATTCCGCTCCAGGTGACGCGCTCAAGCTCAAGTGGGAGTTCGACGAGGACTCTCAACGATACTATGTTTCCTTTCCTGATGATCAGTAGTGGTGCCCAGTTGGGGTGATCGGGACCGTGTCGCATGTTGTGTTATCTTTTATTTTGGCGCTGTAGTCGGGCCATGAGTGTTTGGATGATGTAATGTTATTTATGTACCTTGATTGACGTGGCGAGTGTAAGCCAACTATGTTATCTCCCCTTTTATTATCTATATTACATGGGATGTTGTGAAGATTGCCTAACTTGCGACATATGCCTTCAATGCGATTATGCCTCTAAGTCGTGCCTCGACACGTGGGAGTTATAGTCGCATCGAGGGTGTTACACCCCAGCTCAGACCTCTGATGATCCATGACATCAGCTGTGGTGGAGGGCCCGAGCGGAAAACAGGGGGGCCGCCCACTTGGCACTTCTAGGAGCCGTGATGTAGAACCACTCCTGTTGCCACAATTCAGACACCTCTGGGATGGAACCTTTGGGCCATGGAGCTCCCGTCATCTTGCGTATTGAGGCACCTCCACACACTTCATGTTGCCCCTCGATCAGCTTCGGCTTCACTTCAAAGGTCTTGAGCCATAGGCCGAAGTGAGGGGCAACCCGGAGGAAGGCCTCGCACACGATAATAAATGTCGTGATATGAAGAAAGGAGTCCGGAGCTAGATCATGAAAATCTAGCCCGTAGTAAAACATCAAACCCCTGACGAAAGGATCCAGGGCAAGGCCTAGGCCTCGGAGGAAGTGGGAAACAAAGACGACGTTCTCGTTGGGTTCGGGGGTGGGGACGGCCTGCCCTTGGGGAGGCAGCCGATGCAAAATCTCGGCGGTCAGATGCCTCCCTCAACTTCTTGATGTCTTCTTCCGTGACGGTGGAAGGCATCCATCGGCCTTGAAGGCGAGATCCGGACATGACTGAAGGTTCGGGGCGCCTGACCTGAACTTTGTGCGTTTGAGCTTGAGGTGGGGGAAGGATTCGATTGAGCGCGGGGAAAAAAAATAAAAGCCTTGTCCCCTTTATAAAGAGGGTGAATATCAAGCGTCCTCTCCATGCCTGTTTGGACTTGCCTATAATCTAGGAGTCCAAGAAGCGGTTGGGTTACCCACACCCGTATTGATGAGAATCCCGGGATAAGGGGAGACGATCTCTACTTTAACAAGACATGCCAAGGAAACCGCCTCGCATGATGCACTGAGGTGGGATAATGAAACGACTCGGATAAAGGCTTGGCTGTGGTGTGACACGCTACGGAATACGTCAACAGATTAGATTGTTGTAAATATTATTCTCTCTATGGCGATATGTGGAAACTTATTTTGTAGAGCTGGACACTATCTTCGTGTTCAAAATCTTCTATGAAGTACTTGGAGGAGGAACCCGCCTTGCAATGCCGAAGACAATCTGCGCGCCGGACTCATCGTCATTGAAGCCTGGTTCAGGGGCTGCTGAGGGAGTCCTGGATTAGGGGGTGTTCAGATAGCCGGACTATACCTTCAGCCGGACTCCTGGACTATGAAGATACAAGATTGAAGACTCTGTCCCGTGTCCGGAAGGGACTTTCCTTGACGTGGAAGGCAAGCTTGGCGATGCGGATATGAAGATCTCCTGCCATTGTAACCGACTTTGTGTAACCCTAACCCTCTCCGGTGTCTATATAAACCGGAGGGTTTAGGTCCGTAGGACAATATACACATCAACAATCATACCATAGGCTAGCTTCTAGGGTTTAGCCTCCTCGATCTCGTGGTAGATCTACTCTTGTACTACCCATATCATCAATATTAATCAAGCAGGACGCATGGTTTTACCTCCATCGAGAGGGCCCGAACCTGGGTAAAACTTCGTGTCCCTTGTCTCCTGTTACCATCTGGCCTAGACGCACAGTTCGGGACCCCCTACCCGAGATCCGCCAGTTTTGACACCGACACCTACCATGCCAGTCTGTCTCGCCCCTGGCGATGTAGTGCCCGGCTCCAGCAGCGTTAGACTGGTAAGAAGTCACTGCTATCCTAGAAATTTGCCTCTCGTCCCCTGACAGTTTGTGCCAGTTCGACGATTTCAAAGTTGAGTTCATCGGCAAGGGCCTCCTTGTGGTCACGAGGTGTTTGTGGAAATGCCACAATGCTACTGCACGTGTGTTGCAGTCAAGGAGGGGAGAGTGTAAGTGTTGCCAAATGTTTATTTCCATTAGTCTAGTGTTGCACCTTCATATGTGAGCAAGTAGGCGATGCCTAATCATTCCATGAAATTATCCCTAAAGTTCTATGCATGTTGCCTAAGTTTCTAGTAATGATTGTAAATCGTCCATACTTGGCTCTACGAGGTAGTAATCGCCAAATTGGTGGTGAAATACTGATAAATGAAACAGCAGATCCTGGGTATTAGGCAATCCTTGCTGTGTACACCAGGACCAAAATTAGGAGTCGGAGGTAGCTAGAACTTTCTAAACTTTGCCCTTCAGGATGGCAAGGCATTGACAGACCTAAAAAAGCGTCTAGGTTCAAGTAACATACCTCTTCGGCACCGAGGGAGTCCTGGATTAAGGGGTCTCCGGACAGACGTACTATATCCTTTGACCGGACTGTTGGACTATGAAGGTACAAGATTAAAGACTTCGTCCCGTGTCCGGATGGGACTTTCCTTGGCGTGGAAGGCAAGCTTGGAAATACGGATATGTAGATCTCCTCCCTTGTAACCGACTCTGTGTAACCCTAGCCCCCTTCGGTGTCTATATAAACCGGAGCGTTTAGTCCGTAGGACAAGATACAATCATACCATAGGCTAGCTTCTAGGGTTTAGCCTCTACGATCTTGTGGTAGATCAACTCTTGTAATACTCATATCATCAAGATCAATCAAGCATGACGTAGGGTATTACCTCCATTGAGAGGGCCCGAACCTGGGTAAACATCGTGTCCCCTGCCTCCTGTTACCATCTGCCTCAGACACACAGTTCGGGACCCCCTACCCAAGATCCGTCGGTTTTGACACCGACATTGGTGCTTTCATTGAGAGTTCCACTATGCCGTCACTGTAAGGCTTGATGTCTCCTTCGATGATCGGTAACGATGCGGTTCAGGGCGAGGTTTTCCTCCCCGGACAGATCCTCGTATTCGGCAGCTTCGCACTGCGGGCCAACTCGCTTGGCCATTTGGAGCAGATCGAGAGCTACACTCCTGGCCATCAGGTCAGGTTCGGAAACCTAAACTACACTGCCGACATCCGCGGAGACTTGATCTTCGATGGATTCGAGCCCATGTCGGGTGCGCCGCACGATCACGACGAGCGTGATTTAGCTCTGCCGTCAGACAGTGTTCGGGAGATCACACCTGCAACTACTCTGGCCTTCAATCCGGAGCAAATAGCACCATCCAAGGACAGAGGGATATACCCCGCCATGGAGGCCGCACTCTCAGTGGTGATAGAGCCGAATACTGACTTCACCCCTTACGAGAGCCGTGTTGCCGAACCATTGGATTCGTCTCCGGCCACGGACTCCGATCCGCCTGCGTCCGTGCCTATCGAATCTGATTGGGCACCGATCATGGATTTCACCTCCGCAGAAATCTTTCAGCACTCACCTTTCGGCGGCGTGCTAAATTCATTAAGGTCTCTCTCCTTGTTTGGGGAACCTTGGCCAACTATGTCCGGCTAGAATGGGATGCGGACGACGAAGAAATTCGCTACCCACCCACCACCCACTTAGTAGCCACTATCGATGATTTAACCGACATGCTCGACTTCGACTTCGAAGACATCGACGGTATGGACGACGATGCAGGGGACGAATAGGAACCACCGCCCACAGGGCGCTGGACCGCCACCTCATCATATGATATATACATGGTGGACACCCCCAAAGAAGGCAATGGCGACGAGATAGCGGAGGATGACCCCTCCGAGAAGCAACCCAAGCGCCGACGTCAGCGGTGCCGCTCTAAGTCCTGCCATAGCAAAAGTAGTGATACTGGCACAAGAGACAATAACACTCCAAAAAGTGCCGAAGACGACAACAATCACCTCCAACACAATTTAGAGGGTGAGGGTAAACAAGCTAGCCCTCTAGAGCGGGAAGCAGTTGGAGAATCGGAGGAGGACAATTACATGCCTCTCTCTGAAGACGAGGTGAGCCTCGGTGATGAAGAATTTATTGTGCCTGAGGATCCCATCGAGCAGGAGCGCTTCAAGCGCCGGCTTATGGCCACAACAAATAGCTTGAAGAAAAAGCAACGACAACTTCAAGCTGATCAAGATCCGCTAGCAGACAGATGGACCGAAGTCCTTGCGGTCGAGGAATACAAACTCGAGTGCCCCTCCAAGAGTTACCCAAAGCGCAGGTTGCTACCTCACCTCGAGGAGGAAGCATTGAAACCTACATCACCAGTGTACGATGCGGCTGACCGGCCACCTCGTGGCCGAGCTAGAGAGGCATTTCAGCCTGGAGTTCAGCCTGCACCCCGCCACCACTCAAACAAAAATACCAAGGCTCAGGGCAACACAAGGGACCTGCGAGACATATTGGACAGCAGGGCAAAACATGCAAGGTCGATATACGGGTCACGGGGGCGCGCGCCAACGCAGGACGATGACCGTCGCGCCGGATACACTAAAAGTAAATCCGGCCGGGCCGAATACAGTAGACACGACTCATATGAACTGCGTCGTGATATAGCCCGGCACAGAGGCGCCACACACCCCCTATGCTTCACTAATGAAGTTATGGATCACGAATTCCCGGAGGGTTTTAAACCTGTAAACATCGAATCGTATGATGGTACAACAGATCCTGTTGTATGGATTGAGGATTTCCTCCTTCACATCCACATGGCTCGCGGTGATGATCTGCATGCCATCAAATACCTCCCACTAAAACTCAAAGGACCAGCTCGGCATTGGCTGAATAGCTTGCCAGCAGACTCCGCCGGTAGTTGGGAGGATTTGGAAGACACATTCCTTGACAACTTCCAAGGCACTTATGTGTGACCACCGGATGCTGCTGACTTGAGCCATATAACTCAGCAGCCAGGGGAATCGGCCAAGCAATTCTGGACACGATTCCTAACTAAGAAAAACCAAATTGTTGACTGTCCGATTGCAGAGGCCTTAGCGGCATTCAAGCATAACATCCATGACGAGTGGCTCGCCCGGCACCTCGGCCAGGAGAAGCCGAAGTCTATGGCAGCCCTCACGACACTCATGACCCGCTTTTTGCATGGGCGAGGACAGCTGGCTGGCTCGCAACAACAACACATCAAGGAATCTGGGCACTTTGGATACCAAAGATGCCAACGGCGGACCACGTCATAAGAGACAAAAGCGTCGCAACAACGGCGATAACACTGATGATACGGCAGTCAATGTCGGATTCAGAGGCTCTAGATCCGGTCAGCGGAAAAAGCCATTCAAAAGAAGTACTCTAGGCCCGTCTAGTTTGGACCGCATACTCGATCGCTCGTGTCAAATCCATGGCACCCCTGATAAGCCAGCCAATCACACCAACAGAGAATGCTGGGTGTTCAAGCATGCCGGCAAGTTGAATGCCGAAAACAAGGACAAGGGGCTGCATAGTGATGATGAGGAGGAGCCCCGACCACTGAACACGAGAGGACAGAACAGGTTCCCCCACAAGTGAAGATGGTGAACATGATATACGCAACCCACATTCCCAGGAGGGAACGGAAGCGTGCACTAAGGGACGTCTATGCGATGGAGCCCGTCGCCCCAAAGTTCAACCCATGGTCCGCTTATCCGATAACCTTCGATCGTAGGGACCACCCCACTAGTATCCGTCATGGCGGATCTGCCGCACTGATCCTAGACCCCATCATCGACGGATTTCACCTCACTCGAGTCCTTATGGACGGCGGCAGCAGCCTGAACCTTCTCTATCAGGATACAGTGCACAAAATGGGTATAGATCCCTCGAGGATCAAACCCACCAAAACCACCTTTAAGGGCGTTATCCCAGGTGTAGAAGCCCATTGCACGGGCTCAATCACACTGGAAGTGGTCTTCAGATCTCCGGACAACTTCCGAAGCGAGGAGTTAATCTTCGATATCGTCCTGTTCCGCAGTGGCTATCACGCACTGCTCGGGCGAACCGCATTTGCAAAATTCAATGCGGTACCGCATTACGCATACCTCAAGCTCAAGATGCCAGGACCTAGGAGGGTCATAACAGTCAATGGAAACACAGAACACTCGCTCCGCATGGAAGAGCACATTGCGGCCCTCGCACCAGAAGCACAAAGCAGCCTTTTAAGGCACCAATTTGGCTTTACAGCCCCCGGACACCGTCAAGTGAGTCCGGAGTAAACTGCAATAGGATCGCCTGACATGTTCAGAGCTCGCCTAGAAATTCGGCCCCCGTCCTAATCCCAGTCAAGCGACAAAATCCATGCCGCGCGTACACAATTACGCACTGAAAATACCAGGGGCATAGGCGGGGGCACGATCAGGGCACGTCCCGCAATGCGGCATAACAGCCCTAGGGGCTGCATACCTTTATCATTTTTTTCTCTTTCAGGACCTTTCTCTCTGGAAGCCCTTTCCGGCAGTACGATTGCCGGACACATTACGGGAAGGAACAACCAAGGAGGCAAGAAACTAAGACATACAAGGGAACCCCAAGTGGTCTCTAATAATAATCGATATACCCACTTTTTACTATCCTTACGCAGCTTGCCCTTGGATAGGACATGTCAAATAGTCCTATTTTTTGCTTCTTGCACTACTTGTATCAGTACGCTTCGATGTATTATTTAAATAACAATGCATAGCATTAGTCTATTATTGTATTATCAATCCATTTTCTCTTATATGATCATTTACAACAACTTGCACCCGTACATTCTGATACGGTCAGTCCGCCAGGGGCTTTCGTTTACCCCATAATATGGGGTGAGAAGTCCGAACACTTTCGACAGTGCGGCACCCTGAACTTATAGCATTATATGCATCAGCTCCGAATCATGTCTTGGGTCAATAGTTGGGTTTGCCCGGCTCCCATGCTTTGGTACCTTACGTTCCGCTATATCGGCTAAGGTAGCGCTGGGAGAACTACTGCGATTGTGTCCCAGTTCTTCCGGACGAGCACCTTAGTAGAGAAAGCCGAAAACTGACTGTCATGATAAGGCGAGAGCTGGTCGCTGTTCGAGAGGTCTCAAGTCCTTAAAGACTTTTTCCGTTTCGGGCGAGGAGTCGGCCTTGCCCGACTTAGGCGTATATAGCGCCCCAAATTCGGCCTTCCGAATACTAGGGGCTTCCCAAAATTTAAAATTGTAGACTTCTATGGCTAAGTGAGAGTGATAAAGCCTTATAGTCTGATTGCCTGGTTCGTTGTGCTGAACACCTCCCTCGAAGGACCCAAAATTGGGATAAAGAGTGCTCAGGTTTATCCCGAACACCCCAGTACTAGTTACATGGGGGCAGAAGCCGACGACTGGCCAACTCTCAGATTTTATAAACGGCCGCACAGAAGGTAATATTTTAAATTCAAAAAGTGTTGCATAGCGCAAATGAACTCGTTTCACATTACAGGATCACATGAGCATGTTCATTCAAAAATTACATCTCTGGCACATTCCTCCGCCACAAGGTGGGAACCCTTCAGGACACTGTCATAATACATTTCGTGGCAGCGATGCTCCTTGCCCTCCGACGGCCCCTCCTTCACCAGCTTCATGGCGTCCAGCTTCGCCCAGTGCACCTTCACCCGGGCAAAAGCCCTGCGCGCACCCTCGATGCAGACAGACCGCTTTATGACTTCAAGCCGTGGACAGGCATCCACAAGCCGCCTCACCAAACCGAAGTAGTTGCTAGGCAGGGGATCGCCAGGCCACATCCGGACTATAAGGCCCTTCATGGCCTGTTCGGCCGCCTTGTGAAGCTCGACCAGTTGCTTCAGCTGGTCGCACAAGGGCATTGGGTGTTCGGTCCCAGTATACTGAGACCAGAACAACTTTTCTGTCAAGCTCCCCTTCTCAGCTCGGTAAAACTCCGCGGCATCTAGTACACTGTGGGCAAGATCTGCGAACACTCTTGGAGAGCTCCAAACTCGGGTAAGTAAAAGGAAAGTTTCCTTCACATGCTTGCTTTGCATAATGAATGCCTTACCCGCTGCTATCCTCTTCACTGCATCAATCTCCTGGAGGGCCTTGTGGGCTTCAGCCTTGGCGCTCCGTGCGCTTCTGAGCACCTTCGCAAGCTCGGACTCTCGCGTCTTAGAGTCAAGCTCCAAGGACTCATGTTTTTTGGCGAGAGCCTCGAGCTCTTGCTGCACCTCGCCTACCCGGGCTTCTTGCTTTTCCCGCTCAATGCGCTCCTTGGCCGCTTTGTCTTCGGCCTTGGACAACGCCTTCTTCAGGGTCACCACGTCGGTTGTGGCCCCTGACAAATTCATAATGATCCTATTACTTTACAACCGAATTTCTTTTTAACATGTAGACAAGGTATTGCTTACCTTTGCTCTCCTCGAGCTACCTCTTGGTCAGGCCGAGCTCGTCCTTGGACTGCTCAAGGTCCTGCTTCAGTGCAGCGACCTCCACAGTACGTGCGGCAGCAGCCAGCAGTGAAGCCTGCATATGCACATAGACATATTCTGATTAGACTCCTAGGTAATTATTTGATCCTCTATTCGGCCTTTCTTTGCGAACGCCAAGCGGAGCATCAAGGGCTACTATCTATGCGGTAATATTTTCACTATATTTTGATTGCTTACCTCAAAGCCTGTTAGGAGGCTAGCACAACCTTCGGTTAGTCCGTTTTTGGCGGACTGAACTTTCTCGATCACCGCACTCATAATAGTGCGGTGCTCTTCGTCGATGGAAGCGCCGCGAAGCGCTTCCAGCAAGTTGTCCGGTGCCTCTAGTTGGAAAGAGGCCATCGGCACGGGCGGCTTGCCCCCCTTAACGGGGGATCGCCTGCCGGAGTCCGGAACCACCGAAGGTTTCGGCGCAGTGTTCGGCTAGGGGCCGAACTTGAAGCCCGTGGGAGTCTTTCTCCCTTTGCGCCAAGGGTCCGGAAGGTGCCCCGAGGTGCCCCCAGGACTACCTCCCCTCGGCTCGGTGCCTTTTGAGACAACACCTCGATGTTGTCCGTAGGGCAAGGGGTGGAGGCGGTCGGAGGTGAATTGCTCTTCATATCCGATGAGTCCAAAGAACCGTCCCACGAAGATACGTCGAGACGGGCTCGGGACGGACTGCATAATCATATTCGGCGTAAGGAGAAGCAGTGCAATAAAACATACCATGAATTACTATGGTATCCGGATACTTACGACTTCGCCAGGGGCTTGTCCCTGGGTAACCACTCGTCGTCGCTGTGGGCGGCCGTCGTGGAGCAGTCCAGAAGGAGGGTCCTTCCCTTCTTGGACCCTTCGGCCTCCCCGGTCGGGATGGCTTTCCTTTTCTTATCTCCCCCAGCTGGGGGGGAGAACGTTTCTCTTCCTCCTCCTCATTTTTGTGGGAGGAGTGTGCTTCGGAGTTATCGGATGATGAGTCCGATATAACCTTGCGCAGGAGACCCTTTCGGGTCCCCGTGTCCTTCTTTTGGGCCTTCTTCATCGGCACCTCATAAGGTGACGGAGCCAGCATCGCTGTTAGGAGAGCATCTGCAGGATCTTCATGCAGGGGGTTGGGCAATCGAGCTGCTCCGCTGTCTTTACCCAGTCCTGTTAATGGCGTGGAAGCTTAGATCCCGCACATGATTAAACTGGGGCAAATAAATATCATGTGAGAGATGAAAACTTACCGGATTGGCATGGCGCTTTGCTGATTCCGCGGTCCTCGGTAAGGGGAGGAGGTACCTCGGCGCCCTTGAACATCACCTTCCAGACGTCATTATGCGTCGTGTCGAAGAGCTCTCGCAGCATCTGGTGCTTGGCCGGGTCAAACTCCCACAAATTGAATGCCCGTCATTGACACGGGAGGATCCGGCAGAAGAGCATGACCTGGACCACGTTGACGAGCTTGATTTTCTTGCTCATCATGTTCCTGATGCAGGTCTGGAGTCCGGTCAGCTCTACCGGAGAACCCCAGGACAGCCCTTCTCTCTCCAGGAGGTGAGCCGTGTAGGGATTCCCGATCGAAATTTGGGGGCCGCCACCCAGTTGGTGTCGCGCGGCTCAATGATGTAGAACCACCCCAATTGCCAACCCTTTCTGGTCTTCACATAGGAGCCTTCGAGCCAGGTGACGTTAGACATTTTGCGCACCATGGCGCCTCCGCACTCTGCTTGCTGGCCGACCACCACCTTCAGTTTAACATTGAAGGTCTTCAGCCACAGGCCGAAGTGGGGCCTGATGCGAAGGAAGGCCTCGCACACGACGATAAACACCGAGATGTTGAGGATGAAATTGGGGGCCAGATCATGGAAATCCAGCCCGTAGTAGAACATGAGCCCGCAGACAAATGGGTGGAGCGGAAATCCCAGTCCGCGGACGAAGTGGGTAAGAAAAACTACCCTCTCATGGGGTTCGGGCGTAGGGATGATCTGCCCCACATCTGGCAGCCGGTGCGTGATATTCGCGGTAGATATCCGGCTTCCCATAGTTTTGTGATGTTCTCCTCTGTGACGGAGGAGACCATCCACTTGCCTCCCGCTCCGAACATGCTTGGAGTGGTTTGAAGAGAAAGACGCGAACTTGGGCGCTAGAGCTCGAGTGTGCCAGAATGGATAAGCAAGGAGGAAGAAGGCATGGGTAAAAAGGGCGAATCCTTGTCCTTTTATAAGGGCGGAAGAGGCGATACGCCTCCCCACTTGCCTGGTAAAATCGCTTATTCCCCAAGGGCCGTAATTGATGGCGTGGTTGGGTTACCCACGTCCGTATTGATGAGAATCCCGTAATAAGGGGGACACGATCTCTGCTTTGATAAGACGTGTCAAGAAAACCGCCTCACGATATGTACGATGCTGGTTGAGAAAAATGGTTCGAATAATGACCGGGCCATGACATGATGTCATGCTGTCAAAATGTGTCAGCAGATTAGATTTGTGGAAATATTATTCTCTCTACGATGGTATGTGGAACTTGTTTTGCAGAGCTGGACACTATTCTTGTGTTCAAAATCTTCTATGGAGTATTGAGAAGAAGAACCCGCCTTGCAATGCCGAAGACAAATCTGCATGCCGGACTCATCATCATTGAAGCCTGGTTCAGGGGCTACTGAGGGAGTCCTGGATTAGGGGGTCTCCGGACAGCCGGACTATATCCTTTGGCCGGACTGTTGGACTATGAAGGTACAAGATTAAAGACTTCGTCCCGTGTCCGGATGGGACTTTCCTTGGCGTGGAAGGCAAGCTTGGCAATACGGATATGTAGATATCCTCCCTTGTAACCGACTCTGTGTAACCCTAGCCCCCTCCGATGTCTATATAAACTGGAGGGTTTAGTCCGTAGGACAAGATACAATCATACCATAGGCTAGCTTCTAGGGTTTAGCCTCTACGATCTCGTGGTAGATCAACTCTTGTAATACTCATGTCATCAAGATCAATCAAGAAGGACGTAAGGTATTACCTCCATCGAGAGGGCCCGAACCTGGGTAAACATCGTGTCCCCTCCTCCTGTTACCATCCGCCTCAGACGCATAGTTCAAGACCCCCTACCCGAGATCAGCCGGTTTTGATACCGACAGGCACCATGCTGTTGCCGAGGTACTTCAAGCACAACAACTTCTTGAGCTTCGTCCGCTAGCTCAACACCTATATGTAAGTTGGACCTCCTCCTGCTTTGCTTCGGGCCATTTATGCCTAACAAATTGACTGATTTATGCCAATTGCTAGTAGACTACAAGGACTAGGAATGAGTAGAGCTTGGGATTACGCAGACTACTTGAGTATCTTCTCACCCTACACTACAAAAAAGACACATCCGTGACATTTTGGGCCGAATGAATTTTTTTCCTGTCATACTTATGACACTTCTATGACGACAATTGTGACAAAACCCGGTATCATCATAGATGTGGTGGGATCCTACTTCTATGGAAAAAAATCATGATAGAAAATGGGATTTTTGTCCTGGGCGGGCTGGAGCCGCAGCTGCATGACATTCTTTGGGCCGTCCATGATGGAAAAAACCGTGGTAGAAGCGAGGGCGAGGAAAATATCAGGGTGTTCCCGGTTACGGTGGGTGGTCGGGGCCGAGCGATGCACGGAGGATTGCGCATTTCTCTCATACACGCACGCGCGTGGGTGCGAGGCATTGGGCTCTAACTGAACTCGAGCAAGGCGTTGGGCTCTAACTGAACCCGAGCGATTGCACTGTAGGCTACACATTACTGAACCCGAGTGATCGATCGATGGCTGTTAACTGAACCTGATCGAGCGATTCCTTCGCTACTGCTGCTAACTGAAGCCGATCAATGCTGCCTCTGGATGAACAGTGAGCGTTGCTGGGGGGTTTGGATGAACAATTACCGGTGCCTCTGGATGAACAGGACCCCGTGGTGTTGCTTCCGGATGAACAGGACCCCGATTGATCGAGCCGGTTGGGGCTGGATGAACAGGACCCCGTGAAGGGCTGGATGAACAAGACCACCCCGTGGAGGGATGGATGAACAGTAGACGATGGAGGGCTGGATGAACAGTAGCCCATGGAGGGGTGGTTGAATAGGAGCCCATGGAGAGGGATGGTTGAACAGTAGCCGGTGGAGTAGCGCGCCGTGGAGGCTGGATGAACAGGAGCCCGTGGATGAACAGTCGCAGGTGGAGGCTGGAGGAGGTCGATGGTGGATGAACAGTAGCCCGTGGAGCCTGGAGGGGGTCGACGGTGGAGATGAACAGTATTCCATGGAGTCCCGTTTTGCGGTACGCCAGACCCCTCCCGATGAACAGGACCCCCATTTCGACCGTAGCGCTCCAACACAAATCCGTTTCCTCCGTTTTGCGGTACGCCACACCCCTCCCAATGAACAGGACCCCCGTTTCGACCGTAGGAGGTCCGTTTCCTCCATTTTGCGTTACGCCAGACCCCTCTCGACGAACAGGATCCCGTTTCGATAGTGGCCGGTCGAACACATGGCCATTTCCTCCGTTTTGCGGTACGCCAGGCCTCGTTTCCATCGGCTGTTCCATCCAAGCCCTCCCGATGAACATGACGACACATTCCGTTTCGACCAAGCCGGTTGGCTCCCCATGAACACGACGACGACGCTGTTTCTTCGTTCCGACCCAGCCATGTACACGAGCCCTGGCCGTACGTACGCGCGAGTAGGCGTTCGAGACCCCGCCCGTATGTATGTACGTGGCCGTATTTAATTTCTTGCACCATGGCTGTTGTACGTACGTGTAGATGCTACATGCGCGCCTGTACTACGACACGTGTGCGCCTCTACATCGACCAGTATGTACGTACACGTTCGCGACCAGAATGACAACGCTACGTACGCTTCGACCAGGTGGGTCCCGACTGTCAGGCACTTCCTTGCGTGCGAAGATGTAGCTGGTGGGTCCTAGCAGTCAGGGGGGTGAATCGTTTTTTTGCCCGGACGCACTTCCTTGCGTGCGAAGATGTAGTTGGTAGGTCCCACCAGTCAGGGGGGAAATGTTTTTTTCATGAAATACGGTTGCCCGTCCGGTGGGTCCCTGCTGTCAGGTGGAGGAATCATTATTTTCCGCGTAATAAGGAGGCACTTCCTTGCTGCGGCCATGGACCCAGCTGTCAGCCTCTCCACGTACAGTCCACGTCCGATCGAAGCTTTTCCTTGACCATGTTGACCACGCCGCGCCGAGAGCACCAGGGCGGTGGACGACGGCGAGGCCTAGGAAGGGGAGGATGTGGAGCTGGGGAAGACGCGGCAGTGGATGCCCACGCGTAGAGGAGTATGAGGGTTCACTGGTTCGGCTGCGGTGTGAGGCTGTCGTCGCCGCAGAATAACAAGGGGTGTGGGTGAGTCGAGGGATGGCCTGGCCAGCGGTGGGAGTAGTAGGGGGCAGTGAGGCCTCTGCGGCATCACATCACTCATTTCACCCACGCCTTCTTCCTCCTTGCTTACCCACTCTCGCACACTCGAGTTCCAGCGCCCAAGTTCACGTCTTTCTTCTCAAACCACTCCAAGCATGTCCGGAGTGGGAGGCAAGTGGATGGTCTCCTCCATCACGGAGGAGAACATCACGAAGTTACGGGAAGCTGGATATCTGGCCACGGATATCGCGCATCGGCTGCCAGATGCAGGGCAGATCATCCCTACGCCCGAACCCCATGAGAGGGTAGTTTTTCTTACCCACTTCATCCGCGGACTAGGATTTCGTCTCCACCCGTTTGTCCGCGGGCTCATGTTCTACTACGGGCTAGATTTTCATGATCTGGCCCCCAATTTCATCCTCAACATCTCATCGTTTATCGTCGTGTGCGAGGCCTTCCTCCGCATCAAGCCCCATTTCAGCCTGTGGCTGAAGACCTTCAATGTCAAACAGAAGGTGGCGGCCAGCAAGCGGAGTGCGGATGCGCCATGGTGGGAAAGATGCCTAATGTCACCTAGCTTGAAGGCTCCTATGTGGAGACCATAAAGGGGTGGCAATCAGGGTGGTTCTACATCACCGAGCCGCGCGACACCAGCTGGGTGGCGGTCCCCGAATTCTGATCTGGAATCCCCACACGGCTCACCTCCTGGAAAGAGAAGGGCCTATCCTGGGGTTCCTCGGTAGAGCTGACAGGGCTCCAGACCTGCATCAAGAACATGATGAGAAAGAAAATCAAGCTCGTCAACGTGGTCCCGGTCATGCTCTTCCACCGGATTCTCCAGTGCCAACAACAGGTATTCAACTTGTGGGAGTTCGAATCGGCCAAGCACCAGACGCTGCGAGAGCTCTATGACACGACGCCAGAGGACGTCTGGAGGGTGTTGTTCAAGGGCGCCGAGGTACCTCCTTCCCTCACCGAGGACCGCGGACTTAGCGCAAAGCGCCACACCAATCCGGTAAGTTTTTACATTTCACAGGGTCTCCATTTGCGCCAGTTTAATCATGTGCGGGATCTGAGCCTTCCATGCCTTTAACAGGACTGGGTGAAGACGACGGAGCAGATCGATTGCCTCGCCCCCCTGCCGGAAGATCCTGCAGATGCTCTCCTGACGGAGATGCTGGTCCCGGCACCTTACGAGGTGCCGGTGAAGAAGGCCAAGAAGAAGGCCGCGGGGACCCGAAAGGGTCTCCGGTGCAAGGTTGTATTGGACTCATCGTTCGATAACTCCGACGCGCCCTGCTCCCACGAAAACGAGGAGGAGGATGAGGAAAGGTCTCCCCCCAGCCGAGGGAGACAAGAAAAGGAAGGCCGACCCAACCGGGGAGGCCGAAGGGTCCAAGAAGGGCAGGACCCTCCCTCCGGACTGCTCCACGACAGCCGCCTATAGCGGCGATGAGTGGCTACCTAGGGTCAAGCCCCTGCGAAGTTGTAAGTATCCGGACACCATAGTAATTCATGGTATGTTTTACTGCATTGCTTCTCCTCATGCCAAACATGATTATGCATTCCATCCCGAGCTCATCTCGACGTATGTTCGTCGAGCGGTTCATTGGACTCGTCGTATATGAACAACGGTTCTTTTCCGACCACCTCCACCCCTTGCCCTGTGGACAATGTCGAGGTATTGTCTCAACAGGCACCGGGCCAAGGGGAGGTAGTCCTGGGGCCGCCTCGAGGTGACCTTCCGGACCCTGGGCGCAAAGGGAGCCGGACTCCCATGGGCTCCAGGTTCGGCCCCCAGCCGAACACTGCACCAGAATCTTTGGTGGATTCGGACTCCAGCGGGCGACCCCCCGTTAAGGGGGGCAAGCCGCCTATGCCGGTGTCCTCGGTCTATCTAGAGGCACCGGACAACTTGCTGGAAGTGCTTCACGGCGCTTCCATCGATGAAGAGCACCGTACTATCATGGGTGCGGTGATCGAGAAAGTTCAGTCCGCCAAAAACGGACTGACTGAAGCTTGCGCCAGCCTCCTAACAGGCTTTGAGGTAAGTAATCAAAATATAAAAAAATATTACCACATAGATAGTAGCCCCTGATGCTCTATTCGGCGTTCGAGTAGAAAGGCTGAATAGAGGATCAAATGATGACTCAGGAGTCTAATCAGAATATATCTATGTATATGTGCAGGCTTCACTGCTGGCCGCTGCGCACGTACTACGCGGGTCTCTGCGCTGAAGCAATACGTGGAGCGGTCCGAGAACGAGCTTGGCCTTACCAAGAGGCAGCTCGAGGAGAGCAAAGGTAAGCAATACCTTGTCTATATAAAATAAAAGAAATTCGGGTGTAAAGTAATGGGATCATCATGAATTTTCTAGGGGCCATGACCGAAGTGGCGACCCTGAAGAAGGCGCTGTCTGACGCCGAAGACAAAGCGGTCAAGGAGAGCATTGAGCGGGAGAAGCAAGAAGCCCGAGTGGGTGAGGTGCAGCAGGAGCTCGAGGCTCTCGCCAAAAAACACGAGTCCTTGGAGCTTGACTCTAAGACGTGAGAGTCCGAGCTCGTGCAGGCGCTTGAAAGCGCCCGGAGCGCCAAGGCTGAAGCCCACAAGGCTCTCCAGGAGATTGATGCGGTGAAGAAGATAGCAGCGGGTAAGGCATTCATTATGCAAAGCAAGAAGGTGAAGGAGACTTTCCTTTTTCTTACCTGAGTTCCGAGCTCCTCAGGAGCGTTTGCAGATCTTCCCCGCAGTGTACTATATGCCGCGGAGTTTTATGGAGCTGAGGAGGGGAGCTCAACGGAGAAGTTGTTCTGGTCTCAGTATACTTGGACCGAACACTCCGTGCCCTTGAGCGACCAGCTAAAGCAAATGTTCGAGCTTCACAAGGCGGCCGAACAGGCCATGAGGGGCCTTATAGTCCGGATGTGGCCTGGCGAGCCCCTATCCGGCAACTACTTCGGTCTGGTGAGGCGGCTCGTGGACGCCTGCCCACGGCTAGAAGTCATAAAGCGGTCCTTCTACATCGAAGGTGCGCGCAGGGCTTTTGCCCGAGCGAAGGTGCACTGGGCGAAGCTGGACGCCGTGAAGCTGGTGAAGGAGGGGCCACGGGAGGGCAAGGAGCATCGCTGCCCTGAAATGTATTATGAGAGTGTCCTGAAGGGTTCTCGCCTTGTGGCGGATGAATGTGCCAGGGATGTGATTTTTGAATGAACATGCTCATGTGATCCTGTAATGTGGAACAAGTTCATCTGCTCTATGCAACGCTTTTTAATTTAAAATATTACCTTCTGTGCGGCCGTTTACAAAATCTCAGAGTTGGCCAGTCGTCGGCTTCTGCCCCCATGTAACTAGTACTGGGGTGTTCGGGATAAACCTGAGCACTCTTTACCCCAATTTTGGGTCCTTCAAGGTAGGTGTTCAGCGCAACGAACCAGGCAATCGGACTATAATGCTTTATCACTCTCACTTAGTCATAGAAGTCTACAATTTTAAATTTTATCGAAGCCCCTGGTATTCGGAAGGCCGAATTTGGGGCGCTATACATGCCTAAGCCGGACAAGGCCAACTCCTCGCCCGAAGCGGAAAAAGTATTGAAGGACTTGAGACCTCTCGAACTACGACCAGTCTCTCACCTTATCATGATAGTCAGTTTTCGGCTTTCTCTACTGAGGTGCTCGTCCGGAAGAACCGGGACACAATCGCAGTAGTTCTCTCACTGCTACCTTAGCCAATATAGCGGAACATAAGGTACCAAAGCATGGGAGCCGGGCAAACCCAACTATTGACCCAAGACATGATTTGGAGCTGATGCATATAATGCTATAAGTTCGGGGTGGCGCACTGTCGAAAGTGTTCGGACTTCTCGCGCCATATTATGGGGTAAACGAAAGCGCCTGGCGTACTGATCGTACCCGAATTTACGGGTGCGGATTGTTGGAAATGGACATAAGAGAAAAAAAGAATGAATAATGCAATAATAGACTAATGCTATGCATTGTTATTTAAATGATACATCGAAGCGTACTGGTACAGGTAGTGCGATAAGCAGAAAGTTGGACTATTCGAAATGTCCTATCCAAGGGCAAGCTGCGTATGGATAGTAGAAAGCGGGTATTATTATTAGAGACCACCTGGGGGTTCCCATGTACATCCTAGCTTCTTGCTGCCTTGGTTGTTCCTTCCGTAATGTGTCCGGCAATCATACTGCCGGAAAGGGCTTCCAGAGAGTTAGGCCCTGAAACAGAAAAGAAATGATAAAGATATACAACCCCTAGGGCGGTTAAGCCGCATTGCGGGACATGCCCTGATCGTGCCCCCGCCTATGTCCATGGTATTTTCAGTGTGTAATTATGTACGCGCGGCACAGATTTTGTCGCTTGGCTGGGACTGGGACGGGGCCGAATTGCTAGGCGAGCTCTGAACGTGCCAGGCGATCATGTTGCAGTTTACTCCGGACACGCTTGAAGGTGTTCGGGGGCTGTATCGCTGAATTAGTGGTTTGCCTTGAAAGGATGCTTTGTGCTTCTGCTGCGAGGGCTGCAATGTGCTCTTCCATGCGGAGTGAGCATTCTGTGTTTCCATTCGCTGTTATGACCCCTAGAAGTCCTGGCATCTTGAGCTTGAGGTATGCGTAATGCGGTACTGCATTGAATTTTGCAAATGCAGTTCATCTGAGCAGTGCATGGTAGCTACTGCGAAACGGGACGATGTCGAAGTTTAACTCCTTGCTTCAGAAGTTGTCCGGTGATCCGAAGACCACTTCTACTGTGATTGAGCCCGTGCAATGGGCCTCTACACCTGGGATGACGCCCTTAAAGGTGGGTTTGGTGGGTTTGATCCTCAAGGGATCGATGCCCATTTTTCGCACTGTATCCTGATAGAGCAGGTTCAGGCTGCTGCCGCCATCCATAAGGACTCGAGTGAGGTGAAATTCGTCGATGATGGGGTCTAGGAACAGTGCGGCGGATCCGCCATGATGGATACTAGTAGGGTGGTCCCTGCGATCGAAGGTGATCGAGCAAGCAGACCATGGGTTGAACTTTGGGGTGACGGGCTCCATCGCATAGACGTCCCTTAGTGCACACTTCCGCTCCCTCTTGGGAATGTGGGTTGCGTATATCATCTTCACTTGTGGGGGGAAACCCTTTTGTCCTCCCGTGTTCGGCGGTCGGGGCTCCTCCTCATCATCACTATGCAGCCCCTTGTCCTTGTTTTCGGCATTTGACTTGTGGGCCTGCTTGAACACCCAACATTCTCTGTTGGTGTGATTGGCTGGCTTGTCGAGGGTGCCGTGGATTTGACACGAGTGATCCAGTATGCGATCCAAACTGGACGGAGCCGAAGTACTTCTTTTAAATGGCTTTTTCTGCTGACCGGATCTAGAGCCTCTGAATCCGGCATTGACTGCCGTATCCTCGGTGTTATCTCCGTTATTGCAGCGCTTTGGTCTGTTACGACGTTGTCTACCGTTGGAATCTTTGGTATCCGAAGTGCCCGGATTCCTCGATGTGTTATTGCTGCGAGCCAGCCAGCTATCCTCGCCCGTGCAAAAGCGGGTCATGAGTGTCGTGAGGGCTGCCATAGACTTCGTCTTCTCCTGGCCAAGGTGGCGGGCAAGCCACTCGTCATAGATGTTGTGCTTGAATGCCGCTAGGGCCTCTGTGTCCGGACAGTTGAAAATTTGGTTTTTCTTAGTCAGGAACCGAGTCCAGAATTGTCTAGCCGATTCCCCTGGCTGCTGAGTTATATGGCTCAAGTCATCATCATCCGGTGGTCACACATAAGTGCCCTGGAAGTTGTCAAGGAATGCGTCTTCCAGATCCTCCCAACTGCTAATGGAGTCTGCTGGCAAGCTATTCAACCAATGCTGAGTTGGTCCTTTGAGTTTTAGTGGGAGGTACTTGATGGCATGTAGATCATCACTGTGAGCCATGTGGATGTGAAGGAGGAAATTCTCAATCCATACAGCGGGATCTGTTGTACCATCATATGATTCAATATTTGCGGGTTTGAAACCCTCCAGGAATTCATGATCCATAACTTCATCAGTGAAGCATAGGGGGTGTGCGGCGCCTCTGTGCCGAGCTATATCACGACGCAGTTCATATGAGTCTTGTCTGCTGTATTCAGCCCGTCCGGATTTGCTTTTGGTGTATCCGGCGCGACGATCATCGTCCCGTGTTGGTGCGCGTGTCCGTGACCCGTATATTGACCTTGCAAGTTTTGCCTTACTGTCCAATATGTCTCGCAGGTCCCGTGTGTTGCCCCGGGCCTTGGTATTTTTGATTGAGTGGCGGCGGGGTGCAGGCTGAACTTCAGGCTGAAACGCCTCTCTGGCTTGGCCACGCAGTGGCCGGTTAGCCGCATCGTACACTGGTGAATGAGGTTTCAATGCTTCCTCTCGAGGTGAGGTAGCAACCTGCGTTTTGGGTAACTCTTGGAGGGGCGCTCGAGTTCGTATTCCTCGGCCGCAAGGACTTCAGTCCATCTGTCTGCTAGCAAGTCTTGATCAACTTGAAGCTGTTGTTGCTTTTTCTTCAGGCTATTTTCTCTGGCCATAAGCCGGCGCTTGAAGCGCTCCCACTCGACGGGGTCCTTAGGCATGATAAATTCTTCGTCACCGAGGCTCGCCTCGTTTTCGGAGAGAGGCATGTAATTTTCTTCCTTTGGTTCTCCATCTGCTGCCTGCTCTAGAGGGCTAGCTTGTTCATCCTCCGCCTCTACATCGTGCTGGAGGGGATTGTGGTTTTCTTTGGCACTATCCGGAGTGTTATTATCTCCTGTGTCGGTATCACTACTTTTGCTGTGGCGGTACTTAGAGCGGCGCCGCTGACGTCGGCACTTGGGTTGCTTCTTGGAGGGGTCATCCTCCGCTATCTCGTCACCATTGCCTTCTTTAGGGGTGTCCACCATGTATATGTTGTATGATGAGGTAGCGGTCCAGCGCCCTGTGGTTAGTGGCTCCTGCTCGTCTCCTGCATTGTCGTCCATACCGTCGATGTCTTCGGAGTCCAAGTCAAGCATGTCGGTTAAATCGTCGACAGTGGCTACTAAGTGGGTGGTGGGTGGGCAACGAATTTCTTCATCGTCCGCATCCCATTCTAGCCGGACATAGTTCGGCCAAGGTTCTCCTAACAGGGAGAGAGACCTTAATGAATTTAGCACATCGCCGAAGGGTGAGTGCTGAAAGATATCCGTGGAGGTGAACTCCATGATCGGTGCCCAGTCGAATTTGACGGGCACGGATGTAAGTGGCTCGGAGTCCGTGGCCGGAGGTGAATCTAGTGGTTCGGCGACACGACTCTCGTAAGGGGTGAAGTCAGTATCCGGCTCTATCGCCGCTGAGAGTGCGGCCTCCATGGCGGGGTCTATCCCACTGCTCTCGGATGGCGCGATTTGCTCCGGATTGATGGCCGGAGTAGTTGTAGATGCGATTTCCCGAATATTGTCTGACGGCAGAGTTACGTCATGCTCGTCGTGACTGTGCGGCGCACCTGACATGGGCTCGAATCCGTCGAAGATCAAGTCTCCGCGGATAACGATAGTGTATTTTAAGTTTCCAAACCTGACCTGATGGCCAGGGGCGTAGCTCTCGATATGCTCCAGACAGCCAAGCGAATTGGCCCACAGTGCAAAGCCGCCGAATACGAAGATCTGCCCGGGGAGGAAAACCTCACCCTGGACCGCATCGCTAATGATGACCGAAGGAGCCATCAAGCCTTATGGTGACGACACAGCGAAACTCTCAATGAAAGCACCAATGTTGGTGTCAAAACCGGCGGATCTTGGGTAGGGGGTCCTGAACTGTGCGTCTAAGGCAGATGGTAACAAGAGACAAGGGTCACGATGTTTACCCAGGTTCGGGCCCTCTTGAAGGAGGTAATACCCTACGTCCTGCTCGATTGTTCTTGATGATATGAGTATTACAAAGAGTTGATCTACCACGAGATCGTAGAGGCTAAACCCTAGAAGCTAGCCTATGGTATGATTGTATGTTGTCCTATAGACTAAACCCTCCGGTTTATATAGACACCGGAGGGGGCTAGGGTTACACAAAGTCGGTTACAAGGGAGGAGATCTACATATCCGTATTGCCTAGCTTGCCTTCCACGCCAAGGAGAGTCCCATCCGGACACATGACGAAGTCTTCAATCTTGTATCTTCATAGTCCAACAGTCCGGCCAAAGGATATAGTCCGGTTGTTCGGAGACCCCCTAATCCAGGACTCCCTCAATACCCTCAAGTTTATCAATTCTAGTGGAATCATGATTTATTCTTTCATTAACTATAGGTTCCTTCTCTTTAATATTTTTCAAAGTTACTCCTACTTTAGATCCATATTGGGTAATTTGGTTGTGGATCTTTCTATCCAAATTTTCAATTAACTCTACAGTAGAAACCTTATTCTCAATAATTTCAAGTCTTTGCATTACATGTTCCAAAGTTAACGTAGTTCCATTAACCAAAAGAGGTGGTGAGCCAAACAAATCTATCATAGCATTATAAGAATCAAAAGTATGGCTACCCAAGAAGTTCCCTTCGGTAATGGTATCAAGGATATATCTGTGCCAAGGAGTAGTGCCTACGTAAAAATTGCGAAGAAGAACGGAAGTAGATTGCTTCCTGGTAGATCTATTTTGAGCATTGCAATGTCTATACCAAGCGTCTTTTAGATTTTCTCCCTCCCTTTGCTTAAAATTTAGAATTTCATTCTTGGGAGACAATGGAGAAGATAGAGGACTAGCCATAACGACAAGCAAATGGAAAAGAGGCGAACAGGAAAGAGAGGGAGGATAGAGAGAGAGAGAGGGCGAATAAAACGGCAAGGGTGAAGTGGGGGAGAGGAAAACGAGAGGCAAATGGCAAATAATGTAATGCGGGAGATAAGGGTTTGTGATGGGTACTTGGTATGTTGAATTTTGCGTAGACCTCCTCGGCAACGGCGCCAGAAATGGCTCATTGTCGGGAGTCAAATCTTGACTTGCGCGAACCTCCCCGGCAACGGCACCAGAAATCCTTCTTGCTACCTCTTGAGCACTTGCGTTGGTTTTCCCTTGAAGAGGAAAGGGTGGTGCAACAAAGTAGCGTAAATATTTCCCTCAGTTTTTGAGAACCAAGGTATTGATCCAGTAGGAGGCTACGCGCGAGTCCCTCGCACCTACACAAAACAAATAAATCCTCACAACCAACGCGATAAGGGGTCGTCAATCCCTACACGGTCACTTACGAGAGTGAGATATGATAGATATCATAAGAAAATATTTTTGGTATTTTTATGATAAAGATGCAAAGTAAAATAAACGGCAAAGGAAATAAATAAGTGTTGGAAGATTAATATGATGGAAGATAGACCCGGGGGCCATAGGTTTCACTAGTGGCTTCTCTCAAGAGCATAAGTATTACGGTGGGTAAACGAATTACTGTCGAGCAATTGATAGAACTGAGCATAGTTATGAGAATATCTAGGTATGATCATGTATATAGGCATCACGTCCGCGACAAGTAGACTGACTCCTGCCTGCAACTACTACTATTACTCCACACATCGGCCGCTATCCAGCATGCATCTAGAGTATTAAGTTCATAAGAACAGAGTAATGCTTTATGTAAGATGACATGATGTAGAGGGATAAACTCATGCAATATTATATAAACCCCATCTTTTTACCCTCGATGGCAACAATACAATACGTGTCGGTTCCCTTTATGTAACTAGGATCGAGCACCGCAAGATTGAACCCAAAGCTAAGCACTTCTCCCGTTGCAAGAAAGATCAATCTAGTAGGCCAAACCAAACTGATAATTCAAAGAGACTTGCAAAGATAAACCAATCATACATAAAAGAATTCAGAGGAGATCCGAATATTTTTCATAGATAAACTTGATCATCAACCCACGATTCATCGGATCTCATCAAACACACCGCAAAAGAAGGTTACATCAAATAGATCTCCAAGAGAATTAAGGAGAACTTTGTATTGAGATCCAAAGAGAGAGAAGAAGCCACCTAGCTAATAACTATGGACCCGTAGGTCTGAAGTAAACTACTCACACATCACCGGAGAGGCCATGGAGTTGATGTAGAGGCCCTCCATGATCAATGGCCTCTCCGACGGAGCTCCGTAAAAGGCCCTGAGATGGGATCTCTCGGGTACAGAAGGTTGCGGCGATGGAATTAGGTTTTCGTGGTGCTCTTGGATGTTTGGGGGATACGTGGATATATATATAGGAGGAAGAAGTACATCGGTGGAGCATCGAGGGGCCCACGAGGATGGAGGGCGCGTCCAGGGGGGTAGGCGCGCCCCCTGCCTTGTGCCCTCCTTGATTCTTTTTTGACGCCCACTCCAAGTCTCCTGGATCAATTTGTTGAGAAAATCACGTTCCCGAAGGTTTCATTCCGTTTGGACTCCGTTTGATATTCCTTTTCTTCGAAACCTAAAATAGGCAAAAAACAACAATTTGGGTTGGGCCTCCGGTTAGTAGGTTAGTCCCAAAAATGATATAAAAGTGTGAAATAAAGCCCATTAACATCCAAAATAGATAATAAAATAGCATGGAGCAATCAGAAATTATAGATACGTTGGAGACGTATCAAGCATCCCCAAGCTTAATTCATGCTCGTCCTCGAGTAGGTAAATGATAAAAGAAGAATTTTTGATGTGGAATGCTTTCTAACATATTTCTCAATGTAATTTTTCTTTATTGTGGCATGAATGTTCAGATCCAAAAGATTCAAGATAAATGTTTAATATTAACATAGAAATAATAATACTTCAAGCATACCAACTAAGCAATCATGTCTTCTCAAAATAACATGGCCAAAGAAAGTTATCCCTACAAAATCATATAGGCTGGCTATGCTCCATCTTCACCACACAAAATATTTAAATCATGCACAACCCCGATGACAAGCCAAGCAATTGTTTCATACTTTTGATGTTCTCAAACTTTTTTAATATTCACGCAATATAAGAGCGTGAGCCATGGATATAGCACTATATGTGGAATAGAATGGTGGTTGTGGAGCAGACAAAAAGGAGAAGATAGTCTCACATCAACTAGGCGTATCAACGGGCTATGGAGATGTCCATCAATAGATATCAATGTGAGTGAGTAGGGATTGCCATACAACGGATGCACTAGAGCTATAAGTGTATGAAAGCTCAACAAAAGAAACTAAGTGGGCGTGCATCCAACTTACTTGCTCACAAAGACCTAGGGCAATTTGAGGAAGCCCATCATTGGAATATACAAGCCAAGTTCTATAATGTAAAATTCCCACTAGTATATGAAAGTGATATCATAGGAGACTCTCTATCATGAAGATCATGGTGCTACTTTGAAGCACAAGTGTGGAAAAAAGATAGTAGCATTGTCCCTTCTCTCCTTTTCTCTCATTTTTTAAATTTATTTGGGCCTTATTTTTTTCTTTTTGGCCTCTTCTCTCTCTTTTTTTATTTTTCGTCCGGAGTCCCATCCCGACATGCGGGGGAATCATAGTCTCCATCATCCTTTCCTCACTTGGGACAATGCTCTAATAATGATGATCATCACACTTTATTTACTTACAACTCATGAATTACAACTCGATAGTTAGAACAAAATATGACTCTCTGTGAATGCCTTCGGCGGTGTATCGGGATGTGCAATGATGCATGAGTGACATTTACGAAGAATTATGAATGGTGGCTTTGCCACAAATACGATGTCAACTACATGATCATGCAAGCAATATGATAATGATGAAGCGTGTCATAATAACGGAATGGTGGAAAGTTGCATGGCAATATATCTCGGAATGGCTATGGAAATGCCATAATAGGTAGGTATGGTGGCTGTTTTGAGGATGGTATATGGTGGGTTTAAGGTACCGATGAAAGTTGCGTGATACTAGAGAGGCCAACAATGGTGGAAGGGCGAGAGTGCGTATAATCCATGGACTCAACATTAGTCATAAAGAACTCACATACTTATTGCAAAAATCTATTAGTTATCGAAACAAAGTATTAAGCGCATGATCCTAGGGGGATAGATTGGTAGGAAAAGACCATCGCTCGTCCCCGACCGCCACTCATAAGGAAGACAATCAATAAATAAATCATGCTCCAACTTCATCACATAACGGTTCACCATACGTGCATGCTACGTGAATCACAAACTTCAACACAAGTATTTCCCAAATTTCAACACAAGTATTTCTCAAATTCACAACTACTCAACTAGCATGACTCTAATATCACCATCTCCATCTCTAAAAACAATTATCAAGTATCAAACTTCTCATAGTATTCAATGCACTTCTATGAATGTTTTTATATTATAGCAAATTTCCATGTTGTTCTAAAGGACTCTCAAAATAATATAAGTGAAGCATGAGAGATCAATAGTTTCTATAAAACAAATCCACCACCGTGCTCTAAAAGATATAAGTGAAGAACTAGAGCAAAAACTATATAGCTCAAAAGATATAAGTGAAGCACATAGAGTATTCTAATAAATTTCAAATCATGTGAGTCTCTCTCAGAAGGTGTGTACAGCAAGGATGATTGTAGTAAACTAAAAAGAAAAGACTCAAATCATACAAGATGCTCCAAGCAAAACACATATCATGTGGTGAATAAAAATATAGCTCCAAGCACTACAAAAAAATACACTTCCATGATGATACATGTTTGTCACAATAGGTCACGTTTTCTGTCATGCATGTACATCCATGACAAATTTATGACAGAATCAAGATAGTCATACCTGTGCTGTCGTAGAAGTGCTCCATGACATTACCAAAATTATCATCACGGAAGTGTCCACTTCCATGACGATAAATCGCGCGTCACATAAGTGCTTTTGTCAAGGGTGACCGACGCGTGGCATCCACCGTAACGGAACGCCGTTAAGCTATCGGGTCCGGTTTTGGATCCGATAACCCGTTAACAGCCCCGACCAATGGGGATTTTCTACGTGTAAAATCATCATTGACTGGAGGGAACACGTGTCGGTTCGCCGCTGGGACAGATGTCATCCACTCATTGGACCCAAAGCACCTATGATACGTCGACACGTGGAACGGCCCAATAGAGGTCCATTCCTGTGAAAAGGCCGCCCCGTTTGACTTTTTAAAAGGTGGCGGGCCGGCCCACGACAAGCCTGTTAACGACTTGTTCACATATAGCCCATTTACAACCAGCAAACCCAGGGCCCGTTTACGGCCTATCCGAATTAGGCCTAGTAGCATCATCTGGGCTGTCCAATATAATTCCATCCCGTTTTAACTTCCGGGCCGTGTATGGCCCATGACGTCTTTCGGCCCATATGAGGCCCTTAGTAACCCTCGGCCCATTAACGACCCATGGTAAAACTGGCCCGTAATGAACAATGTATCACTTTATACCCATTAACGGCCCATTATACCGTTGGGCCATTTCCAGCCCGTGTTATCTTTCGGCCTTCTCAAGGCCCATTTATTTTTAGGCTCATTTCTAGCATTCGTTTACTTTCGGCCCGTTACTGTCATTTTCTGCTTGTGGGCCAAATTCAGCTCGTGGTTACAGTCGGCCCGTTAATACGTTGGGCCGTTTTCATAGCGTCATCAAATACGTCTGTTAACGATGGCCCGTTATGGTTGGCCCATGAACAGACGATTTCAACTCTAGCCCATTTACGGCCATCATGTGGTCTGTTATTGGCCCATGTTTGGCCAACCGATCATATGGCCCATAGAAGGCCCATTGATGATACGACCCGTAGAAGGCCCATTGTGTCTACGGCCCATGTAAGGCCAATTGTTTCTATGCCCCATAGAAGGCCCATTGTTTCTACGGCCCTTAGAAGGCCCATTGTTTCTACGACCCGTAGGAGGCCCATGTTAACTACAGTACATATGTAGCCCATGGTTAATGTGGCCTAGTTTTAAAAAAATAGGCTATTGCGGCCACTAGCAAACCGCGGAAAAAGAACTGCACTGACTACAAGAAAACAAATAAACAAGACAATAAGGAAATAAATAGGCAAGCAACTTACACTAGGCTATCATGGCTATTACACATATTACATCCACTGGGCATCAAAGTTCGCCACCAGTGCAAATATAGGGAACAAAGCAGCATATAAACACCGTAGCAAAACAAGTCCAGAACTGAAACCACTTCAGAAAAGCTCAAGAAACAATATCCTGGGTACCCATAATGTTGGCAAGATGCTTAGCAAGCTTATTAACTTTCTCTTGTTTGGCGCTTAAATCCTCCAGCACTTGCTGTTGCACCAGAAAGTATGCATCTGAATTCTGCAGGGACTTCCTCAGTCCTTCGGCTTCCTATCGCATAACATCTGATCAATCTCTTTCAACTTGAAGTTGAGACTCAAGAAGCCGAACTGATTCAGGCAGCGAGTTCGAAGAGCTAGTGCCAGCAGTAGTAGCCAGTAACTCGAACACTACATCAAGACAGGACTTTGGGGTTGTCTCAGTGTCTTCAGTATAGTTTTTATCAGCTTTCTTGGAGACCAACAGGGATGTATCACTATCTTGAACCTTATCTGCATTACTTCCTGTACCATTGCATAATGGGGTACTCTTCTCCAATATTTTATCCGCATTCTAAAAGAGAAACAAACATACACATCACAGGTTTACAATGTAGTATATGAAACTCGTTTTGGCAAACCAGTTCAGTAGTAAGGTGGATAGGATAACAGCGTGAAACAAACATATATCTATGTAGTATGGTCACTGTATGGTCTATATCATTCTAGTTTATGTTGCCAAATCAAGATAGATACAGTTCGAATCATGTCTATTTAAGACAAAGCAGCTTAGATAGAATATAAGTGTGGGAAACACTTGTAAGGTGCATGACATGAGAATATAACTGTTTATTCAATTGAAACTGAAATCAACATAGAGCAAGTTACAACAACAAACACGTTAAAGAAACAGGTTTAAAACATACCCGTTGCACTATATTATGTCTTCAGAAAATGGGTTGGCATGCCATAATTCAGATACATGTTGTCTATGTAAACATCATGGCATGATATAATTCAAATATATGATTTATATAGTAAGTGAGCAGAGGGCAATCACATATATGATGTGTCAAATAAGGAGATGGCATTCAATATCGTGTATATGATGTAAAAACTAAACATTGCAATACAACATATGCATGATATAAGTAATATAACCCTACCAAGTTTGAGCATACACCCCAGGGGGATAATAGGACTGGTCATCTGCCTCTGAATCCTCCTCTGAAGAGCTACCTGTAACCAACAAGATATCTGCTTCACCAGGTAGCATTGTCTTCTCTGAAGATCTTGTTTTCACTCCAGATTTCTCCATCACCAATTAAATGGCCGATGCACAGGAAGAGCAGTTGAATATACAAACATTGTCGACAAAAGCAATGAGAAATACAAAAAAAGGAAGGCATGATATAATTCACATATATGATGCTTGGCTAAACAGCATGGCATTGCATAATTCACATATATAATGCCTTGCAACAGATAGCATTGCATAATTCACATATATAATGTCTTGCAACAAGATGTCATTGCATAATTCACATATATGGTAATTAGAAACTAAACAAGTGGCATTCACACAAGGCATGTCTAAACTAAGCAAATGACATAGCAATGCAAGATACCATACGCATGATATGAGCATCATAACTGTGCCAAGTTAGATCATGCACCTCGGGGGGGGGGGGGGGGTAGGACTGGTCATCTATCTCTGAATCCTCCTCTGAGGAGCTATCTGTAACCAGCAAGACATGCGCTTCGTGAGATAGCATTGTCTGCTCTAAAGACCTTGTTTCCACTCCAGATTTTTCCATGACCGTGCCGAATGGCTGATGCACAGGAAGAGTAATTGAATGTACTAAAATTTTTGACAAATTTAACATGTAATAGAAAATGATGTCATGATATAATTCACATATAAGATGACTGGCTAACCAGGGTGGCATTGCAAAATTCACATATATGATGCCTAGGTAAACAAGATGGCATTGCATGATTCACATATATGATAAAGAAACTAAACAGATGGCATTGACACAAAGCATGTCTAAACTAAGCAGATGACATTTTTGATGTATACAGTAAGCAATGCAAGGCACCATATGCATGATATTACCAACATTAGCATGCCAAGTTAGAGCGAAGACCTCATGGTGTAAATAGGAGTGGTCTTCTGCTTCTGAATCCCCCTCAGAACAGTTATCTTCCTCTTGATTACGACCCGAAATGGGTGGAGGGGGGCTGCCTTTGCGCCCACCATGGAGCGACGTCTGCATGAAATTTTATTGCCACGCAAGGCTCATCTCTTTTGCTCTACATGTTCAGTTCCGTTGTGTACAATAACTGACATGCATAGGAATACAACATAGTGAGATTATGTAAGGAGTGCATGCACAAATCCAGAGTGATGGTAGAAAACTGCGGATAGACCCAAAACAAATGATAGCAGGCAGATAATAGCTTTCGTTAAAAAATACAGATAATGGCTCCTTTAATGTTTGTTTGCACCCAACATGAAACTCATAGTAGACACCCGAGATTAACCAGATAGTAGACAGATAGTACTGATTGCTGCCCCAACATGTACCCCACAACCATTTAAAAACTCAAGTTTCAGCATAAGTTTGGACCTGAGTCGGAGTCTAATAGGTGAACACGATGATAAAGTAGCATGTCATCATATTACGCGATGCATAACATAAGCAGACACGGAAGAGTGTGACCTCTCTTGCGGACCCGTGTAGTCATCAAGGTCATCTGCTTAGTTGATGATGGTAATGCAGTTGTCATGGCTGCCGGCGGCAGGGAAGAAGATCTGAGGTGGCGAAAGACAGTCTGGAGAGCGGATCCCTACTGTGGTGAACCCTTCCATCGTTGGAGCAGTTGAGCTGGGGTGGAACATAGCACCGCAGGAGCAGGACAAATCACACAAGGTTTTCTTTGACACATATCTGTAACAGAAGTAATTGTGTAAGGGCTTGTTTGAATTTGAGGATTCTAATAATGCAGGGATAGGATATAGACAGGAATAGGATTGGAATGTATGTGCAAAATAGAGAATTTAAAAACACAGGATTTCTACCAATCTGGGTGTTTGGTTCCCAAGAATTGGAAGATCATAGGATGCAAAGAAGCATGTTGAGATTAAGTCAAACCATAAGAAGTGTAGAACCACTTTGGCGAAGCCATCTCAATCTCAACATGATTGGTTTGGCCGGTGAGGATGCTCCGACTGACTTGGCTATCGGAGGAGGGGAAGAAGATCTTAGGCGTCTAGAGATGGAGCCCGAGGTACTGCTCCGCTGTGATGGGGGGTTTCGTCGTTGGAGCAGCTCCGGTGAGTTGTACGATGCCAAGGCTGAAGTAGGACAAGAGAGACAATGTTAACCTGAGTGGAATTCTTATAGCATCTCCAATAGATGACGTAAAATACATAACCACAAAGTGCTAGATGTATACATCAACAGCTCATCTCTGAACTTAACTGTCGAAACTGAATTTAACTGTCGAAATTGAACTTAACTGTCGAAACTGAAATTTGCGGTCGAAAATGAATCTTAATGTCGAAACTGAACGCACTAGAGGTGAGGCTAAAAGTCAGTCGACTGACTTTTTCATCTCTGGTCAGTCGATTTTGCAGCCGTTGGATACGAAATCAAGGGCCTGCAGTTCATCTTCAACCTCCACCCCCCTGATCCGCCAACCACCACCGGCCAAATAGCCGCCCCCCGTCGTCCGCGGCCGGTGGTGCACCGCCCCGCCCGCCCTGAAAACACTCCCCACCATCGGTCCACCACGGCCCCAGCCATCCCTGTAGCCCCCCCGTGCCGAGCTTTTTCTCCGGCGATCCCCATGCCACCGCCCCACCACCATCGGGGACCACCGCCCCCACCCTGAACCCTAAGATAGGTAGTGGGGTACCTCTCCGGTGAGCCCTCCTCCTCGCCGCGGCTGGTTCTTCCTTAACTCCGGCGAGCCCCCCCACCCCCCTGAAAATTGACTGACCCAAAAGTCAATTCAGTCGACTGACGTGTAGCTAAATCGGAGCAGCATCGCAAGCAAGAGCAAGAGCGAGAGCAGCAGCGCGAGCAAGAGCAAGAGCAGACCAGGCAGGGGACCGAGAGCAAGAGCATAGCAGCAGCGCGAGTGAGAGCTAAAGCAGCAGTAGCTCCTAGTGATGTGAACGTCGCCGCCGAGGGAGCGACGCCGTGGAGGAAGTGGCCGGCGATGCTGGTGTGGATGGAGCCGCGCCGTGTGGGCTCGGGGCCGAGCACCGGCAGCACCGTGAGATCGAATCAACAAGAAAATGCGGCGATTAGTGTACAACCTCTTTGGTGGCGTCGATTAGGCCACAGCTTCATCCGAGGAAACGGTGATGATGATGCTCTTCCGGTGGTGCAGGTGAAGACGGCGGTGTGGGAATGGAGGTGGCGCGAAAGACGAGGGGAACGTCGGGGCAGCTCCTTGGAGGTGGAGGATGGGGTGGCTGAACCAGCGGGACGACCAGATCGACGACGGATCCTCATCCAGTACGATGGATGAGGGACGTCGAGGTGTTGCTGTGGACGAATTTTTCTGGGAAGAGGCTCCGGCTGGGTGGCGAACGGAGGAGGGTGTGGGGCTTCGCGGGTTTTGCCTGCCTCGGTGTACGAATGGGTGGGCGGATGGGATGGGAGTGGGGAACCATGGCTTAGGGATGCGCTTGTCCGAAATCTGGGGTAAGTTACGAAAGTACCCCCACCGATTTGAGGCGGTTCTTTCGGTTCAGGGGTATCGCGGGCATTTCATGTGTTGGGATTTCACAGGAGGTGGGAGTTTTCGCGCGCGTTGTAATTTTGGAATAGCAAGGCGCGGGTTGAGATGGAGGGAGTTGTCGGAGCACAACGAGACAAAGATATATCTTAAATATTTTGGGCTAACAAGGCGTGGGTTGAAGAGGCAGGAGTTTCGCAACACAATAGACAGAGATGCTAGCTTGAAATTTCGGGAGAGCAAGCTTAACGTGTACCCAAAAAAGACAATTTAGACTAGTATGATATACTACGTACAATGTGTTTAACACGCACAACACACACACACATACATCATTTAGACTAGTAAGGTACGCGTGCATTGCACGCATGAGATTTGGCAACCAAATTATGAATAAATACCACATTATAGCATGTAAGCTTTGAGTCATATATGCATGATGTAGATGTTCGTTTAATTCTTATAGTTCATTTCGTTCAAAATCATCTAGTTTTTATAAGAAAGCTAATCTATTTTAAGACTCATGGAATTGTGCGTTGTAAGGCATAAAGTAAAAACAAATCATGTACAAAAACATTTGGGCAATTATGATACGGAAGATTCTAGAACAAAGATGAAGTGCTTGTGTTTTGAGGTTTGTGCATTATGCTAAAGTTCAACCATAGAGTCTTCTAGATTGTACATGTGGCAAAATCTAGTGGAATCCAGATGATATCCAACGGCCAGTAGTGCTCAAATTTGCCAGCTCTGCACCATCGGATTGGCCTCATCCAACGACCATCTTTCAAAGTTAAAGTTATCCGCACACTATATAAAAAATATAAAATAATATATATATATGGGTATAGATATAGATATGTGATAAGAAAGCCACCCATCATCTCCAATTAGAATAGTTTGTCCATGCACGGATGCAATGTGGCCAAACGATGTCTGCCATCGGTATCTCAAATTCAAACCAATCTGACATTGTTCAATGTGTATACATTGCAACATGCTCGTTTCCAAACCACACCGCGCAGATCTCCGTTATATTCATGCATGCATGGGTTTCAAACATCATGATCTCTTATTAAAATATTTGAATTCAACTTTACATTGATTATGACCTCACCTAGTCTTTTACACCCACACATTGGTCTTCTCTTTATAATTGTACCACTAACTTTCTCTCGTGCATGCATGCACACACACACTACCAGTCGGCATTATCCATCGCACACATGCAATATTTCTCTTCAGGTTGGTCTCCCATGAAGGCACACACACATCCCCCTCTCCATCATATCGGGCATTCTTTATCTTTGACGTGCATGTGCAACGATCGATGTTCCTCTATGTGTGTGTGTGTAGCCAGGTCTTTCATAGTTTTCCACATAAACCGATCAATCTATATATCTAGTGAGGTCTCACCCTCTTTCCCACGTCCACATCGATCAATCTGTACCTCTATGTATAGGATTACATATATAGCTAATACACCCACATTAATTATATATCCAACGCCCCCTCTCATCATCCATGCCTTCCACTTCATCTCTCAGACGTGCGCACAATGGCCAAGAAAGGGGGCAGCAAGGGCCCTGCCCCCCTAACATCACTATATATTGAGGCTAATATGAATGTGATCATTAGAAAATTGCTGGTAAAAATGGTTTAAGTTGATGAATTGGCCCTCCTCATAAAGGATTAGCAATGCTTGGCCCCTAGCTCATGGGACATTTTTCATGGCTCTGCCACTATGCGCAACAGCGCACGTTCTCGCCCCCTCTCTCTAAATATTGATCTCGCAGTTGTGCACTACTTCATAGTCTCCCTTCACTCGGCCCCTCGCACCATATTCTAGCCCCCACCGGATTTTTCCACATGTACAATCTAGAAGACTCCATGGTTGAACTTAAGCATAATGCACAAATCTCAAAACAATAGTGGTTCTCCTTTGTTCTAGAATCTTCCGTATCGTAACTGCCCAAACTTTTTTTCTAGTTGAATTGCCATTATTTGTTTATACTTTATGCTTTACAACGCACAATTCCATGAATCATAAAATAGATTAAGGGCTTCTTTGATTCAAAGGATTCTCGAAGGAATTTTGGAGGATTCTAATCCTTAGGAATTTTTCCTATCTTGGTTGTTTGATTCATAGGATTGTAAACCATAGGAATTTTTTCATATGATTCATTTGCACTAGATTTCATAGGAAACATCCCATCCACTCAAACCTCTTTGAAAGAATTCTGCGTTTTTTCTATGCACAATCAAACACTCATACCATCCTGTAGGATTCAAGACGACATTCCACTATAATCCCATGTTCTTGCTATTACCGCGCTTTGGAAATCCTACGAATCAAAGAGGCCCTAGGTTTTTCATAAAAACTAATTGATTTTGAATGAGATGAACTATAAGAATTAAACGAAGGTCTACATCAGGCATATATGACTCAGAGCTTACATGCTACAGTGTGGTATTTACTCGTAATTTGGTTGCAAAATCTGACGCGTGCAATGCACGTGTACCTTACTAGTACTTCGAGTATGTGCAAAACACAATGGCACGCTACACAGTGTCTCTCTTATAGTTCATGAAGCCACGTGGGCACGTGGCACATGTGGAGGCGTTGTCGCGACATCCTTGTGTGGATTGATCACAGTGACGTGCTGCTGGTTCCAGAAGAATGTACTCGTCCTCCTTGAGCCGCACTGGCGGTACATGCACGAAGTGCACGCACGCCACACACACACTCATTCCCTCGCACGCACACGCGAGTACATGCGCGGACGCAATTTTGTACCAAGATCAACCCCATGTGATAATTTGACGCGTGTAAAGTCCTTCACTTCATTGATGGTCAATTAATACAGCGCATGCAAATTGAGTGGACGTGAGGGCGGAAGAAAGACATTACTACTCCACTACGCACATGTGAGTAGTTAAATCATGGGTTGCTAGTAGTACTTCCATTGGTCTCCTTCGTATTTTGTGACAATTTTTGACAGTAACATAATATTTACTCATCTGATAGTGCAGTCTACTTGAAATTTATGTTCCACTAAACTCTTAGGGAGCCGTTTCGGGCCTCGAAACCAAAAAACATCAATTAATCTTTACCTTGTTCCCATCACATTCGAAAGTACTAGTGCTACAATTAAGTGCAAGCCTGCTCACACCTACCAGTACGTACCAAACCTAAATGTGTTCCTGCTATGCAGGTTTTAGTACTAGTGCTAGTACTTAGGTTATAAAAAGGGGAACTACCTAACCGAAAATGACTGCACATTCCTCCTCAACTCCTCATCCACAAGAAACAATCAAGCCATAGACAGCGTGAGTTCTGGGTCGAGAGATTTCCACAAGGGAGAGGTGAGCATGGAAGAGGAAGCACGAGAGATGTCCCACCTCGCCGCGAAAGCAGCCGACATGTCCAGCCGCGCAGCAGTAGCAGCACAGAGGTCCCGCCGCGCCGCTGAAGTAGCACGGAGGTCCCGCCGCGCCATCGATGTAACAAACTGGTCCGGCCATGCCGCGGAAGCAGCAGAGATGTCCCGCCGCGCCGCCGAAGCAGCAGGAAGGTCCCACCGGGCCGCGGCGGCCTGGGAAAATTTCTCGCGGGCAGGCGAGGACTCTTATAGGCGCATGCATACAATAGTCCATAGTCAGATGGATCAGGTCTCTGGCTGGGCAAGGATGCAGGACGAGGCTACCGGCGTCATCCGGTAACTCGGGGAGGGCAATGCGAAGCTCCGGGGCGAGCACGACCTGCTGAGGGCGAAGATCGACGGAAGGGCAAAGCAGGAGGAGGAGACCACTGCCGTGTTGCAGAGGACAGGCGTCATCATGAAGAAACTTATGGAAGAGAATGCCATGCTCCGCATCAAGCGCAATAGGTTGGTGGATGAATCCATGGATGCTGCCAAGCAACGTATTAAGGACATGAAACTGATGAAAGAGATCATCGCCCGCCGTGAGAACTAGTCTCCGCGACCTGCAGCGCATAAAGAAAGGAGAGATCAGTGAGCCAGATTGTTGTATGCGTCTTCCTTCTTCTTTTGCCCTTGTGTATTTCGGGCGTAGCTGCATGTGTCTTTTTAATTATCTTCCTAATTATGTAAGAAAATTATTATCCACTCTCGTCGTCCTTATATATATTCATCAGTCTTGCTATAAGTCGAAGTAGATGCTATATAGGTCCGTCGGATCTTACATCAAGATCCGTGCAAAATTTTCTTTTCAGATTTTCTTTTTTCTCTCTTAAATCTCAGTCGAGTGAGACATTGTCATGCCATTAAACAGAGGCTCGGGCGCCATTAATGGTACTAAAAGTGCAACTATCTCTAGGTGGTTTTGGTAATTCCTAACAACATATAGCTCATTGAGCTAATGCTATTTCAAGATTAATATTTCTGGAAAGCTCAATGATTGGCATGGCATGGATGAGAAAAGTGGACCCCTCAAAATGATAAGGACAAAAGGATTGGCTCAAGCTCAAATCTCAAGACTCTACATTTTCTATTTTAGTGATCCAATATCACATTGAGTCTCTAGGAAAAGCCAATACTATCAAGGAAGGATCAGGTGTTGCTTAATGAGGCTCTTGCTCAAAATGCTTAGTGATATGCTCCAAAGCCCTCAACTACTTTCTCACATCCGCATATGACCTAAACCAAAAGTCAAACTCGGCCCCACCGATTCTTTCTATCCGGCTCCACCGAGTTCAGATGTCATAGCCACAGCCACAAACCCTAGGAAAATCGGTCTCACCGAGATGGGATTGTAATCTCTCTGTTTCCCTTCGTAACGTTTCGGTCTCACCGAGATGAGCGATCGGTCCCACTGATATTGCAATGTAAATTGTAGTGACCAGACCTCAAACAGTCCAATCTCTGTGCTCAGGTGTCATCCCTGGATCAGTAATGCTGACACCACACAGTACTTGAAGGATTTCTAACAGAGTAGCAATCACACACTTATTACATCGAGCGTCTCAAAAGAGAACTTATTACAATAAATATGGCTTAAGGCCATCTAATAACGATAACAGCGGAAGGCTTGGAAGATAAATGAGTCCATCAACTCCAACAGCGTCACCGAGTATAGAACCACGACCTAAAAGCACCTTACTCATCGTCTGAAAAGCCTGCAACATGAACGTTGCAGCCCGAAACGGGTCAGCACATGGAATATGCTGGCAATGTAACACATAGAAAGCAATAAAAGATATAGGCTATACTATATGCATATTTGGCTGGTGGAAAGCTCTATGGTTACAGTTTTGCGTAAATCCAATTTTTCCCTACTGCAAAGGAATAAATTTTATTTAACTATCATGGTAGTTGTTAAACATTGAGAATGTAGACACCCTCTCAATCCCAATTAAGCATCATCATTAAAACCCAACAAAATTAATTAGAGTAACATGATGAGATTCACATGATAATCCAAGTACTAGATACTCAAGATGTCCATAACTGGGGACACGGCTAACCATGATTAGTTTATACACTCTGCAGAGGTTGGCGTACTTTTCCCCACAAGACTCGATCTCCTGCATTGGGATTCTTGCACTACATGGTGTTTGAGAAACGGATGACCGAGACATAGTCTTTCAGAAGCGCTAGCACCTTACGATCGAGTAGACCGTTACACCTGCTTTCCCCTACATCTGCTAGTCTACCACTGTAAGAGTTTGCACGACTTACTCAACTATGCTAGAGCCCATAGTAGCTTGTGGCTGCACACAGATGTTTCTACCATGAATAATCTCATGATCCCTTTGAGCCTGGGTAGCGGTCCCAAAGAAAAACAGGCAATCGCTGGAATACCCAGGTGCCTCAATCCACCCAGATGTGTATTTAAGTTGCCACCTTAGATAAACCATTAATTTAACAATCTCACATCTGTCATGTATTTCACTCACCCAATCCACGTCTACTAGCATATATTGGCATAATAAGCAAACGTAGAAGTAACTCGCAAAGGTTTGATAATAAACAGTAATAGTTACTACCTCACCTACTTCCCAAACCCACAATTTAATTAGATCCTAATCATGCAATGTGTGAGGATTGATCTAATGCAATAAAAACTGGGTAGTAGGAGGTATGATCAAAGTGTTACTTGCCTTGCTGATGATCCGCGAAACCTAGCGATTCGAAGTAGGAAGCGGCGCACTCCGGGTACTCTATCGCAAACAAACAAGCATACAATAAGTACTCGACTAATGCACATGTAAAACTCGAATAAGAGATCTAACCAGATAGTTCAACTTAAGTGTGTGCTCTGATACCATCTTCTAGCGACCAGACCTCAAACGGTCCAATCTCTGTGCTCAGGTGTCATCCCTGGATCAGTAATGCTGACACCACACATTACTTGAAGGATTTATAACATAGTAGCAATCACACACTTATTACATCGAGCGTCTCAAAAGAGAACTTATTACAATAAATATGGCTTAAGACCATCTAATAACGATAACAGCGGAAGGCTTGGAAGATAAGTGAGTCCATCAACTCCAGCGACATCACTAAGTATAAAACCACAACCTAAAAGCACCTTACTCATCATCTGAAAAATCTGCAACATGAACGTGCAGCCCGAAACGGGTCAGCACATGGAATATGCTGGCAATGTAACACATAGAGAGCAATAAAAGATATAGGCTATACTATATGCATATTTGGCTGGTGGAAAGCTCTATGGTTACAGTTTTGTGTAAAGGCAATTTTTCCCTACTGCAAAGGAATAAATTTTATATAACTATCATGGTAGTTGTTAAACATTGAGAATGTAGACACCCTCTCAATCCCAATTAAGCATCGTCATTAAAACCCAACAAAATTAATTAGAGTAACATGATGAGATTCACATGATAATCCAAGTACTAGATACTCAAGATGTCCATAACCGGGGACACGGCTAACCATGATTAGTTTATACACTCTGCAGAGGTTTGCACACTTTTCCCCACAAGACTCGATCTCCTCTGTTGGGATTCTTGCACTACATGGTGTTTGAGAAACGGATGACCGAGACATAGTCTTTCACAAGTGCTAGCACCTTACGATCGGGTAGACCGTTACACCTACTTTCCCCTACATCTGCTAGTCTACCACTATAAGAGTTCGCAGGACTTACTCAACTATGCTAGAGCCCATAGTAGCTTGTGGCTGCACACGGAAGTTTCTAGCATGAATAATCTCATGATCCCTTTGAGCCTGGGTGGTGGTCCAAAAGAAAAACAGGCCATCGCTGGAATACCCAGGTGCCTCAATCCACCCAGATGTTTATTTAAGTTGCCACCTTAGATAAACCATTAATTTAACAATCTCACATCTATCATGTATTTCACTCACCCAATCCACGTCTACTAGCATAGCTTGGCATAATAAGCAAACGTAGAAGTAACTCCCAAAGGTTTGATAATAAACATGTAATATGTACTACCTCAACTACTTCCCAAACCCATAATTTAATTAGATCCTAATCATGCAATGTGTGAGGATTGATATAATGCAATAAAAACTAGGTAGTAGGAGGTATGATCAAAGTGTTACTTGCCTTGCTGATGATCCGCGAAACCTAGCGATTCGAAGTAGCAAGCGGCGCACTCCGGGTACTCTATCGCAAACAAACAAACATACAATAAGTACTCGACTAATGCACAGGTAAAACTCGAATAAGAGATCTAACCAGATAGTTCAACTTAAGAACTCTGGGATCAGGAATCGCGATCAGAAAAATCACGGATTTAATACGGGAAAAAGAAAAACGACGAACAGATTAACGAATGATCGTTCGTTATCTGGATCTGAACGATGAACGCGTTCGTTAAAACGAGCGAACGAGTGAACACTCGCTAATTAAATAAACCAGAAAAACCAATCTATTAAAAAACGAATCTAAAAAAACCGAACGAAAAACCAAACGAAAAACCGAATGGTTTTTGGAGAAATACCGGCAGCGGTGTGGGGTTAACCTCCGTGAGGCGAGACGGCGGGCGGCGAGGGGCGGCGGCGGCGCGGCTCCAGCGGGCGGTGCGGTGCGGCGGCGCGGGGCGGCGGCGCGGTGGCAGGGGCGGCGGGGCGCGCTAGGGTTTGGGGGTGGCTCGGCTGGGCTCCCCCGGCTTATAAGGCCGGCCGGGCCAGGTGTCCGGGTTGGACACGACCCGATAGGTCGGTTCACGTTTTTTTAAATAGTTACGCTCAGAAAAAAACAAAAGGAATACTAAACGAACTCCAAAAATCCTGAAATAAATTTTCCCCGGCTTCTAAAATCAAGCCGCACATGATGAACATTTATTTGGGGCCTAAATGCAATTTTGAAAAAGGCGCATTTTTCCTAAATTCAAATAAAATAGCAAATAAATCCCAAAAAATATCTTATTTGATTTTTTTTATTAAATCTTCAATATTTCTTTATTTTGGGAAAGTCATTTTATTCCCTCTCTCATATTTTTGTAATAGAAATAATTGAAGATAAAATAAATAAAATCAAATGATCCTATTTTCAAAATTTGAGAGAACTCAAATATGAAAATAAGGAAATCCCCAACTCTCTTCGAGGGTCCTTGAGTTGCATAGAATTTCTAGGATCAACCAAAATGCAATAAAATATGATATGCAATGATGATCTAGTGTATAACATTCCAAATTGAAAATTTGGGATGTTACAAACTCTCTGTTTCACTTTCGTAACATTTCGGTCTCATCGAAATGAGCGAATCGGTCCCATCGAGTTTACCTGACCAACTCTCTGGTTAGCTTATTACCAAAATAGGTCTTACCGAGTTTGTGTAATCGGTCTCACCGAGATTACGTTATGCCCTAACCCTAACCATATCGGTCCTACCGAGTTGCATGTCGGTCCCATCGAAAATCCTAACGGTCACTAGCTTTGCTAAATCGGTCTGACCGAGTTTATCAATTCGGTCCCACCGAGATTGGCAAGTTGTGTGTAATGGTTAGATTTTGTGTGAAGGCTATATATACCCCTCCACCTCCTCTTCATTCGTGGAGAGAGCCATCAGAACAAACCTACACTTCCAACTTACCTTTTTCTGAGAGAGAACCACCTACACATGTATTGAGGCCAAGATATTCCATTCCTACCATATGAATCTTGATCTCTAGCCTTCCCCAAGTTGCTTTCCACTCAAATCTTCTTTCCACCAAATCCATATCCTTTGTGAGAGAGAGTTGAGTGTTGGGGAGACTATCATTTGAAGCACAAGAGCAAGGAGTTCATCATCAACACACCATTTGTTACTTCTTGGAGAGTGGTGTCTCCTAGATTGGCTAGGTGTCACTTGGGAGCCTCCGACAAGATTGTGGAGTTGAACCAAGGAGTTTGTAAGGGCGAGGAGATCGCCTACTTCGTGAAGATCTACCGGAGATCGCCTACTTCGTGAAGATCTACCGCTAGTGAGGCAAGTCCTTCATGGGTGACGGCCATGGTGGGATAGACAAGGTTGCTTCTTCGTGGACCCTTTGTGGGTGGAGCCCTCCATGGACTCGCGCAGCCATTACCCTTCGTGGGTTGAAGTCTCCATCAACGTGGATGTACGATAGCACCACCTATCGGAACAACGACAAAAACATCCGTGTCTCCAATTGCGTTTGAATCCTCCAAACCCTTCCCTTTACATTCTTGCAAGTTGCATTCTTTACTTTTCATTGCTCATATACTCTTTGCACGCTTGCTTGAATTGTGTTAAGATTGCTTGACTTGTCCAAAGTTGCTAAAATCTGCCAAGAACTAAAATTGGGAAAAGGATAAGTTTTATTTGGTCAAGTAGTCTAATCACCTCCCCTCTAGACATAATTTCAATCCTACAAGTGGTATTAGAGCTTTGCTCTCCATTTTCTTTGATTTCCATAGCTTTTGGTAGTCATAGCCTTGGTTTCACAACCTAGGAGAGTATGGCGTCTAGCGAGGGAAATTATCACCGTAGAGGTCCTTACTTTGATGGTACTAATTTTGCTAGTTGGAAGCATAAGATGAAAATGCATATTCTTGGACATAACCCCGCCGTATGGGCTATTGTGTGTATTGGCTTGCAAGGTGAATTCTTTGATGGGAGAGAACCGAACCGGGAAGCTACGGAAGAGTTGAAGATGCTGCAATACAATGGTCAAGCTTGTGATATCCTCTTCAACGGATTGTGCCCCGAAGAATTCAACAAAATCAGCTGTCTTGAGAATGCAAAGGAAATTTGGGATACTTTGATTGATATGCACGAAGGTACCGACTCCGTCAAGGAATCCAAGTTGGATGTGCTTCAAAGTCAGCTTGACAAGTTCAAAATGAAGGACGGTGAAGGTGTCGCCGAAATGTACTCTAGGCTTTCTCTTATCACAAATGAGATCACTGGCTTAGGAAGTGAAGAAATGACCGACAAATTCATCATCAAGAAGATCCTAAGAGCTTTGGACGGAAAATATGATACCATATGCGCATTGATCCAAATGATGCCCAATTACAAAGATCTCAAGCCAATGGAAGTCATTGCAAGAATTGTTGCTCATGAGATGTCACTCAAGGATAAGGAGAAGCTCCATAACAAGTCAAGTGGTGCTTACAAAGCCTCATGTGAAGCTCCCACATCATCAAGTGAGAAACAAACCTTCAATGAAGAATTGAGTGATACGTCTCCGTCGTATCTACTTTTGCAAACACTTTTGCCCTTCTTTTGGACTCTAACTTGCATGATTTGAATGGAACTAACCCGGACTGACGCTGTTTTCAGCAGAATTACCATGGTGTTATTTATGTGCAGAAACAAACGTTCTCGGAATGACCTGAAACTTCATGGAGAAAATTTTTGGAAAATATAAAAAATACCTGCAAAAGATGAAGGCCAGGGGGCCCACCACCTCTCCACGAGGGTTGGGGCGCGCCTGCCCCCCTAGGGCACGCCCCCCTACCCCGTGGGCCCCTTGGTGCCTCTCCGACTCCAACTCCAACTCTATATATTGTGTTTCGGGGAGAAAAAAAATCAAAGAGAAGAATTTATCGCGTTTTACGATATGGAGCCACCGCCAAGCCCTAAAACCTCTCACGAGGGCTGATCTGGAGTCCGTTCGGGGCTCCGGAGAGGGGAATCCGTCACCATCGTCATCATCAACCATCCTCCATCACCAATTTCATGATGCTAACCGCCGTGCGTGAGTAATTCCATCGTAGGCTTGCTGGACGGTGATGGGTTGGATGGGATCTATCATGTAATCGAGTTAGTTTTGTTAGGGTTTGATCCCTAGTATCCACTATGTTCTGAGATTGATGTTGCTATGACTTTGCTATGCTTAATGCTTGTCACTAGGGCCCGAGTGCCATGATTTCAGATCTGAACCTATTATGTTTTCATAAATATATGAGTGTTCTTGATCATATCTTGCAAGTCTATAGTCACCTATTATGTGTTATGATCCGTTAACCCCGAAGTGACAATAATCGGGATACTTACCGGTGATGACGTAGTTTGAGGAGTTCATGTATTCACTATGTGTTAATGCTTTGTTCTGGTAATCTATTAAAAGGAGGCCTTAATATCCCTTAGTTTTCGTAAGGACCCCGCTGCCACGGGAGGGTACCATAAGCACATATGACTATATTCGGAATACATTCCTACATTATATCAATGAATTGGAGCTAGTTCTTTGTCACCCTAGGTTATGACTGTTACATGATGAACCGCATCCGACATAATTCTCCATCACCGATCCATTGCCTACGAGCTTTCCATACATTGTTCTTCGCTTATTTACTTTCCCGTTGCTATTGCTATCATCACTACAAAATACCAAAAACATTACTTTTACTACTGCTACCTTTTGCTACCGTTACCACTACTATCATATTACTTGGCTACTAAATACTTTGCTGCAGATACTAAGTTTCCAAGTGTGGTTGAATTGACAACTCAGCTGCTGATACTTGAGAGTATTCTTTGGCTCCCCTTGTGTCGAATCAATAAATTTGGGTTGAATACTTTACCCTTAAAAACTGTTGTGATCCCCTATACTTGTGGGTTATCAAGACTATTTTCTGGCGCCGTTGCAGGGGAACATAGCTCTATTCTTTGAGTCACTTGGGATTTATATCTTCTTATCATTATGAAGAACTTGAAAGATCCAAGAACCAATATTTATCCCTCAACTACGAGGGGAGGTAAGGAACTGCCACCTAGCTCTGCACTTGATTCACCTTCTGTTTTGAGTAAGCTTGAGACACCTAAAACTGTTTCTGCTATTCGTTCTGATATGTCGCATGTTATTGATGATGCTACTTCTGCTATACATGATACTTATGATGAAACTACTTATATGCTTGATACTACTGTGCCACTTGGTGAATTTCTTGATGAACAACTTGCTAGGGCTAGAGAGATTGAAAATATTGAATCTGATAATACTGATGAAAGTGATGATGAAGAATCACTTGTTATTCCTGAGGGTTATGTTTTTGATCAAGAAGCCTCTTTAGCTATTTTAGCTTGCAAAGATAGATACGAACTTAAGAGGTTATTAGCTAAATGGAACAAGCAATCTCTAAATGCTAGAATGAAACCTGACCCTGCTTTTGCTACTTCACCTATCTATGTTACCGATAAGGATTATGAATTCTCTGTTGATCCTGATATAATTACTTTGGTTGAATCTGATCCTTGTCATGGTTATGAATCTGAAACTGTTGTGGCACATCTTACTAAATTAAATGATATATTCACCCGGTTCACGACTGATGAGAGAACTCGTTACTTTTATATCCTTAAAATATTTCCATTCTCATTAAAGGGTGATGCTAAGATATGGTTTAATTCTCTTGATCCTGGTTGTGTGCGTAGTCCCAAGGATATGATTTATTACTTCTCTGCTAAATATTTCCCTGCTCATAAGAAACAAGCTGCTTTAAGGGATATATATAATTTTGTGCAAATTAAAGAAGAGAGTCTCCCACAAGCTTGGGGGAGGCTTCTCCAATTACTTAATGCTTTGCTTGATCATCCTCTTAAGAAAAATGAAATACTTGATATCTTTTATAATGGACTAATTGATGCTTCCAGAGATTACCTTGATAGTTGTGCTAGTTCTGTTTTCAAGGAAAGAACACCGGATGAGGCTGAAATTCTATTGAATAATATGTTGACAAATGAAAATAATTGGATACGTCCGGATCGAATTCCTGAGCCTATTCCTAAACCAACTCCGAAGAAGAGGGGTATTCTATTTCTCAGTCTTGAAGATATGCAAGAGGCAAAGAAATCTATGAAAGAAAAAGGTATTAAAGCTGAAGATTTTAAGAATTTACCTCCTATTGAAGAAATACACGGTCTTAATTTACCGCCCGTTGAAGAAACATATGATCTTGATCCATCACTTATTGAAGAAACTCATGGTCTTGATAACCCAACACAGTAGTAAAGGTAAATTCTCTCTATAGATATGATAAAGCTGAAATCCCATTTACTAAGTTTGCTAGCCCATGCTTAGATGAGTTTGATAAATATATGGCTAAGCAAGAAGACTTTAATGCTTATTTTGGTAGAAAATTGAAATGCAATTCAAATATGCTTGAACACTTGGGTGATTATATGGCCAATGTCAAAGGTGAACTTAAACTTATTAGTAAATATGATTCTATGGTTACCACTCAAGTAGAACAAGTACTTAAAGCTCAAAATGATTTGCTCAATGAATTGAATAGTAAGGATAATGATAATGCTGTTAGAGTGGCTACTAGAACTGGTAGAATGACTCAGGAACCTTTGTATCCTGAAGGCCACCCTAAGAAAATTGAGCAAGATTCTCAGAGACATAATATAAATGCACCTAGTCCTTCTAAAAGGAAGAAAAAGAAAAATGATAGGACCTTGCATGCTTCTAGTGAACCTGTTATTGAACCACCTGAGAATCCAAATGATATTTCTATTTCTGATGCTGAAACTCAATCTGGTAATGAACCTGAAACTAGTAATAATGTTAATGATAATGTTGATGATGATGCTCAACCTAGTAATGATAATGATGTAGAAATTGAACCTGCTATTGATCTTGATAACCCACAATCAAAGAATCAACATTATGATAAGAAAGACCTTGTTGCTAGGAAACATGGTAAAGAAAGAGAACCATGGTTTCAGAAACCCATGCCTTTTCCTCCCAAACCATCCAAGAAAAAGGATGATGAGGATTTTGAGCGCTTTGCTGAAATGATTGGACCTATCTTTTTGCGTATGCGATTAACTGATATGCTTAAAATCAATCCTTATGCTAAGTATATGAAAGAAATTGTTACAAATAAAAGAAAGATACCGGAAGCTGAAATTTCCACCATGCTTGCTAATTATACTTATAAGGGTGGAATATCAAAGAAACTAGGAGATCCCGGTGTACCCACTATACCATGCTCTATTAAAAGAAACTATGTTAAAACTGCTTTATGTGATCTTGGAGCCGGTGTTAGTGTTATGCCTCTCTCTTTATATCGTAGACTTGATTTGAATAAGTTGACACCTACTGAAATATCTTTGCAAATGGCTGATAAATCAACTGCTATACCTGTTGGTATTTGTGAGGATGTGCCTGTTGTAGTTGCAAACGTTACTATTTTAACGGACTTTGTTATTCTTGATATTACCGAGGATGATAGTATGTCCATTATTCTTGGAAGACCCTTTTTGAATACTGTAGGGGCTGTTATTGATTGCACTAAAGGCAATGTCACTTTCATGTTAATGGTAATGAGCATACGATACACTTTCCGAGGAAACAACCTCAAGTTCATAGTATCAACTCTATTGGAAAAATTCCATCGATTATATTTGGAGGTTTTGAATTTCCTCTTCCTACTGTCAAGAAGAAATATGATATTCTTATTATTGGGAACGTGCATATCCCCGTTGAGGTAACATAGTGTTATTTGAAATTTCTCCGGTTCCATGTTATTCGGAATGGGTTTGTTAACAAGACTTGATCAACCTTGTTAGTGGATTCCTTTTGATGAGCATGAGATGGATGAAACTAGAAAGCACAACCTTCTGTACCCCACTTTTACTTTCTGTTATTTATATTAAATAAAATAAAAATAAATATTTTTCTGTCTGTTATCTGATTATCCATGCAATATAAAAATACACCAAAAATAAAAGTTCTCCAAATGCCCTAAAATTTAAATATGATTTTTTTCTAGAATATTTGAGAATATTTGGCACTGAGAACACAGCAGGGGGGTCCACCACCTGCCCACGAGGGTGGAGGGCGTGCCCTACCCCCTAGGCGCGCCCCCTGCCTCGTGGGCCCATGGTGGCCCTCCTCCACTTATCCTTTCACCCACACACTCCTTCTTCCTCCCCCAAACACGAATAACCAGCTCAAGCATGAGTTCTAGCTCATCTTGCTGCCATTTTCGATCTCCTTGCTCAAAGCACCTCTCACAAAACTGCTTGGGGAGATTGTTCCTTGGTGTGTGACTCCTCCATTGGTCTAATTAGTTTTTGTTATAGTGTTTTATTAATTGAAATTTTCTTCTTCTTAGGTGACCCTGTTCTTGAGCTTGCATGTCAAATTTATATGGTCAAAAGTAGTTTTGATGCATGATATAGGCCCTAGGCACTTGTAGGAGTAGTTGCTATCAATATTATTGAGTTTGGTTTACTTTTATTCTGAAGTTACTAAAAAATTTCAGAATTTTTCAGAGGAAGAAAAATGCTTAGGAAAATGTTCCAAGGTGGTTCCTGAAGGAAGCAAGGACCCAGGCTTGCAATGCGTGATGCTGATGAAGAGCCACCAAGAGACGCTCCAATGCATCCTTGTGAGTGGCCTTCTGAAAATTTTATGGATCGAGCAGGAATTAAGGAAGAATTCAACACATATTTGCGTAACGCCGATCTTGTGAGCTCCGAGGAAGAGAAGTCCAGTCAGTATCACAATCTCACTAGTACCTTTGTGAGGAGGTTTGGATTTTCATCTTCACATAATTCTCCAACTGTCCTGTTTGATCTTTATGAAAATTCTTATACTATGGACTTAGAGGATTTTACCACTTCTTGCAAACTTCCACAATGGGGTAGTATAAGGGATCCTCGCAAATATGAATTTAGAGATTTTCTTGCTAGCATAACTGTGGGAGAATCTAGAGATATTACACAAGCTACCATAGGGAGCATTCACTTTCTTGCTATACATTATTTTGCTCTCTTCATAGGTAGATGCATTAATGGTAAAGATGAGGCATGTCACATGTGTGTCCCTGACCTCAGCATTCTTAGGAGTGTTGTGTTAGGAGATAAATCTTATAATTTGGGAGCCATTGTTGCACGTAGGTTGCATCTTAATAGATTTAATGGAGATTTATTTGGAGGAATTTATGCAACCCGCATAGCTAATTTTCTTGGTATAGCCATACGCGAAGATGATATTGAATTACCTCCTGCTTACCTAGACTTTAATGCTATGGTTCACCACCAGTTTGTTGAGAGGAATGAATCACCTCTCCAGTACCGACTAATCTTTGACAGACTCCGTGCTGTCCCTATTACTCTCCCTACTCCTGCCATCTTTGATCATCAGGCAAAAGGAAGATATACTATTACCAGAGAGGAGGCAGATAAGTACGAGAGGAGAGCGGAGGCCGCTCGTCGCCATGCTGCAGCTCAGCAGGCGATAGCCGCTGCATCGCAGTACGACCCCAACTATTATTATGGATATCTGACAGGCCAGCCGTGGCCATAGACGAACTTAGGCCAAAAGTCTAAGCTTGGGGGAGTACGTATTTCCCACCGACATTACATTCATGTCCACACACTCATTGCTAGATGTCGGTGCTCATACTTTTTCATTGTATCATGCATGCTAGTTTATTCCCTTTTTATGCTTTCTTCTTGTGTGTTTAATAAACCTTAAGAAAAACCAAAAAATTAGTTGTAGCTTTTAGCTAGTTTTAATTTCCATGCTTGTAGTAGTAATTAAAAAGAAAACCCAAAAATATTTCTTGTTCTTCTTTTACTTGTTGGGAGCTCTCCCATGTAAATAGTTTTATTTCTTTTCTTTTCTTTGGGGGTCGATAGGAGAAGACCATGATTAAAATTGTTGAAGTGGCTCTTATATGCATTATTGTTGATCTGACAAAAGAGCCCATATTGCCTTGTCTTCTCCTGTTTATTGAATGCTTGCAGATTCCAGCTTAGTCCAATGCACATGCACTATTATTATTATTCACACTATTCGGTCATGCAAGTGAAAGGGAATTATGACGATATATGATGGACTAACTGAGATGAGAAAAGCTGGTATGAACTCGACCTCTTTTGTTTTTGTAAATATGATTAGTTCATCGTTCCTGATTCGGCCTATTATGAATAAACATGTTTGCAATGATAACTAGAGATCATAGTTCTTGTGCCATGCTTGATTAGCTATGAGTTATAATCGTTTACCTTGCATGCCAACATGCTATTGAAATGGTTATGATGTGGTATGATAGGGTGGTATCCTCCTCTGAATGATTTAAGTGACTTGACTTGGCGCATGATCACGCATGTAGTTGAAACAAAATCAAGATAGCCTTCACGATATTTATGTTCATGGTGGATTATATCCTACTCATGCTTGCATTCGGTGTTGATTAATTTTAATGCATGTTCATGACTATTGTCGCTCTCTAGCTGGTCGCTTCCCAGTCTTTTGCTAGCCTTCACCTGTACTAAGCGGGAATACTGCTTGTGCATCCAATCCCTTAAACCCCAAATTTATTCCACGTGAGTCCACTATACCTACCTATATACGGTATCTACCTACCGTTCCAAGTAAATTTGTATGTGCCAAACTCTAAACCTTCAAATAAATATCCTATTTTGTATGCTCGAATAGCTCATGTATCAACTAGGGTTGTCCGTATCTTCCATGTTAGGCGGGTTATTCTCAAGAGTAGTGGACTCCGCTCCTCACTCACGAGATAAATGGCTGGTCACTGGGATGCCCAGTCCCATGCTTTATGCAAACTAAATCAAAATAATTGCAAACAAAACTCCCCCTGGGACTCTTGTTAGTTGGAGGCACTCGTTGTTTCGAGCAAGCCATGGATTGATGCTTGTTGGAGGAAGGGGGAGTATAAACTTTACCATTCTGTTTGGGAACCGCCTATAATGTGTGTAGCATGGAAGATATCGCCGTCTCTTGGTTGTTATGTTGACAATGAAAGTATACCGCTAAAAATATTATTCACCTCTGTTTCAAAACCGAGCTCTGGCACCTCTACAAATCCCTGCTTCCCTCTGTGAAGGGCCTATTGTCGGTGTCAAAACCGGCGGATCTCGTGTAGGGGGTCCCGAACTGTGCATCTAGGCGGATGGTAACAGGAGGCAGGGGACACGAAGTTTTACCCAGGTTCGGGCCCTCTTGTAAAACCCTACGTCCTGCTTGATTAATATTGATGATATTGGTAGTACAAGAGTATATCTACCACGAGATCAGAGAGGCTAAACCCTAGAAGGTAGCCTATGGTATGATTGTATGTTATTGTTGTGTCCTACGGACTAAAACCCTCCGGTTTATATAGACACCGGAGAGGGTTAGGGTTACACAAGGTCGGTTGCAAAGGAGAAGATATCCATATCCGTACTGCCTAGCTTGCCTTCCACGCCAAGGAGAGTCCCATCCGGACACGAGACGAAGTCCTCAATCTTGTATCTTCGTAGTCTAACAGTCCGGCTGTCCGGAGACCCCCTAATCCAGGACTCCCTTAGTAGCCCCTGAACCAGGCTTCAATGACGATGAGTCCGGCGCGCAGTATTGTCTTCGGCATTGCAAGGCGGGTTCCTCCTCCGAATACATCACGGAAGAATTTGAATACAAGGATAGTGTCCGACCCTGCAAAATAAGTTCCACATACCTCCGTAGAGAGAATAATATTTCCACAAATCTAATCTGCTGACACGTTTTGGCAACACGACATTTATGCCATGGCCCAGTAATTATCCGAACCGTTTTTCTTCAACCAGCTCTACAGATAACACGAGGCGGTTTCTGGACACGTCTTGTCAATGCAGAGATCGTGTTCCCCTAATTACGGGATTCTCATCAATACGGTCGTGGGTAACCCAACCGTATCCAGGACTCCTAGATTATAGGTAAGTCCTAAACGGCTACGGAGAGGACGCTTGATATTCACCCTCTTTATAAAGGGACAAGGCTTTTACTTTATCCCTCCCGTGCTCAATCGAATCCTTTCCCCGCCTCGAGTTCTAACACCCAAAGCCCAGGTCAGGTGCTCCGGACCTTCAATCATGTCCGGATCCAGCCTTCAAGGCCGGTGGATGCCCTCCTCCATTACAGATGAAGATATCAAGAAGTTGAGGGAGGCCAGATACCTAACCGCCAAGGTTTCACATCGGCTGCCTGCCCGAGGGTAGGTCGTCCCTACTCCTGAACCCAACGAATACATCGTGTTCATCTCCCACTTCCTACGAGGTCTAGGCCTCACTTTGGATCCCTTCGTTAGGGGGATGATGTTTTAATACGGGCTAGATTTCCATGATCTAGCCCCGGACTCCTTTCTCCACATCTTGGCATTTATTGTCGTATGTGAGGCCTTCCTCCACATTACCCCTCACTTCGGCCTGTGGCTCAAGACCTTTGACGTGAAGCCGAAGATGATCGAGGGGCAGCATGTAGCATGCGGAGGTGCATTAATAAGCAAGATTTCTGGAGCTCCATGGCCAAAAGGTTCTATTCCAGAGGTGTCCGTATTATGGCAACGAGAGTGGTTTTACATCACAGCTCCCAGAAGTGCCAAGTGGGTGGCTGCCCCTGCTTTCCGCTCAGGCCCTCCACCACAACTGATGTCATGGATTAGCAGAGGGCTGAGCTGGGGTCCAGCCAAGGACGTGCCTGTACTGCAAAGCCGCATTCAAAATCTCTTCGAAGGAGATTTCATTTTGATTATGGTAATGCAAGTCATGCTGGTTCGACGAATCCAGCCATGCAAACGTCGGCCTTTTTGCATGTGGGAGTTCAACCCAGAAGGATCGCACGCTATTCAGAATTTCCTCGGCCTGACGCACAAGGAGATGTATAGATCATTCTTTGGACCCCAGATAGAGTCTCCGGATACTACCGAGGACGTGGGCCTGAGCAGCCACCGCACCACCGACAAAGTAAGTTATTCTCTAGACGAACACACCATCTTTCATTTATCATGACGTTATTATGAGAAATCACTCTTTGACCAGGACTGGATAGCAAAGGCGAAGATGATTCGGTGTTCGGCCCCCTTCCTGAGGGTTTGGAAAATCCGGTACTGGAAAATATGCTCGAGCTAGCACCTTGCCCGGAGCCCTCAAAGGAAGACAAAGGGGGGAATAATGAGGGCGAAAGCGGGCCTCCACCGCTACCTATTCCGACCGAGGGAACGAGCGCCTCCGTGAGGGAGGATAACCGAGGGGAGGAATCTAACATTCTCTCACCCCGGGGAAGGAAGAGGACTTCCTCTGAAGATCTGGAAACCAAGGTTTCCAAGCGGGAGAAGAAATCTCCACCAGAGGGTCCTGCCTTGGAGGGTGCTCTTGCCGCACAAAGTCCACGCGGGGATCAGCCCTCTAACGAGATGTAAGCAATTAAAAAGTACTTTATAGTGAAGATATATTACCTTACCTCTGAGGAAAATAACCGAAGTATTTATCTTGCAGTTTGGATCTTAGCCCTTCTCAGCATAGCTCGTCTTCGGGGGATCTTCTTCCGGAGATGATGGAGAGCGAAACGCCTCCACCGGACTCCTCCGCTCAAGAAGCGGGCGACCTTGAAGTGTCGTCACGGAGGGTCTCTCCGGATCCGGTGAGGCTAGAAGATAATCCCATAGTCACCCGAAGTCCCCAGCGTCCGGCTCTCGAAGAGAGCAAACAGAAGAGTCCGGCACCGTCTGGTATGCAGTCAGACATACTGAGAGAGCTGTTGGAGCAAGCAGCCATCTCAGAAGAATACCGTACATTGATGGGTACGGTGATGGAAAGGATTTCATCCACCGAAAGCGGGTTGTATGATGCCTTTATGAATCTACTGATGGGCTTTGAGATACGTAAAATGATGTACATTTGTGACGGTACCACACATTTTTAGGTGTTCCCTGTGTTGATAGTAGCCCCTGAGACTCTGGTTGTCGCCGGCGGCAAACAGAGGATCGTAGTCCCAGGTAATAACCATACCGCTTTAATGTGCGGGTAGTGGGAGCTCCGGTGGCTAGCCGGACTCATGAGTTTGCCGAACTGAAACGACAACTGGATGCGGCAGATGCCGACATCGAGCTTGTTAACAGGAGGCTTGACGAGGCATAGGGTAAGTGGTATTTTCTGGTGAATGCCACATAGTAAGAGAAGCATGATGCCAGTATCCTTAATATGTTGTGACTGTAGATGGAGCTGCCACTGTAGAAACCCTACGGGCAGAACTTGCCCAAGCCAAAGAACAAGCAAGGATTAGTAATGCGGCTGCTTTGAAGGCGGCCGAAGAGTTGAAAGCCAAGAAGGTCGCGCATTGCGAGAGCAAAGATAATATGGCCAAGATGGACGTAAAGTTAAAAGACACTGCCGACCGTTGCCAATTCCTTTAAAAAGAAAACCGAGCGAAGGCAACAGACCTTGCAAAGGCCACGATTGCAAACAAAGACACCCGCTCTGCTATGAGGGCAAAGAAGGAGGAGTTGCGTGAAGCCGGGGATATTGCGGCTGGGAAGCCCTTTATGCTGCGGAGGAAGCTCGGAGATCCGCGGTATGCCCCTCTGGATTGGCTATGGAGTTCGACGGATGCATATATGGACTTGGCGGCGAGCGTTGTCGATGCGGCCAAATACTTCCGAGATCAAACAGATTGTGAAGTGGACAAGCTGTTCTGGTCGCAATTTAACGTTCTGGAGCGTCCGCTTCCATTGACTGATCAGCTAGCCGAATGGGCCGAACTCAATAGGTTGTCGGGACTCGCCATGAGGTCTGTCGTGGATCAGCTGTGGCCGGAAAAGCCGAAGCCAAACACCTATTTCAACTTAGTGCAGCAGTTTCTTGGTGCGGTGCCGCGCATCAATGTGATGAAGAGGTGGACGTGCATAGGAGGCTTGAGGATGGCCCTTGCCCGTGTTAAAGCATACTGGGTGAAGATGGATGCTACCACTGCTGCGGCGCAGGGTTCGGCCATAGGCCGAGTGGCTGCCGAGCACTATTTCGAGGAGGTTCTCGAGGGTGCTCGTTTGATAGAGGCCCAGTGCTCGAAGAATATTATGTTTGAGTGACATGTATTCCCATTGTAAACACAATGTTTTTATGAAATTTATTAAGGCTGTGTTGCCTCCTGTGCGGCTGTTTATGTATACATGTGTATAACCTGAAAGATTGCAGTCGTCGGCTTCAGCCCCCACGCATATAATGTGGAGGTGTTCGCAGGAGACACGTGTTGACACTTAACCCAACGTCTTGGTCCTATTAAGGAGGTGATAGCGCAGCGAACGAGGCAATCGGACTATAATGCTTTAACACTTTCACTTAGCCATAGGAGTTTGACGTGGGGCTACTATATAGCCCCTGGTGGCTCCGCACTCACCCAAATTCGGGGTGCGTACATGCCTGGCCGGGAAACGGCCCTTCGTTAAGGCGGATGAATTCTAACATTCCGATAGGTCATCGAGTGGTTGACCAGTCTCACGCTATATCATGACAGTCAGTTTTCGGCTTTCTCTACTGAGGTGCTCGTCCGGATGACCTGGGGCACAATCGCAGTAGTTCTCCTAGTGCTACCTTAGCCGATAGAGCGGAACGTAAGGTACCAAAACATAGGAGCCGGGCAAACCCAACATTTGACCAAAGACATGATTCGGAGCTGATGCATATAAGGCCAAACTCGCGACGCCGAACACTCCCTAAGGTATTCGGTCTTTATGGTATGAACCGGGCCTAATCAGTGCCCTTTGTAAGAAGCCCCTGGTGTTCAGGTACGTGCATTATTCTGACGTGGCCACATGCCAAGACGCCAGCATCCTTCTCAATTGTACTGAGAATCCGAGGGATGTGTATCAACAAGAGACAGTAAAAAAGGTTGACGCATGGTCTTAATCTAAAAAGAATCCTTGGACCGGGTCCCTGTTGCACGTCTGCGCCTGTGTCTCCGTTGTGCCATATCCTGGATGGGTGTAGCACGGTGGTCATTTGTAAAAGAGAGGAACTTAGGTGAAAAGTTGTCGTGCAAAAAGGTAGGTTTTTGAAAAAACCATGTATAATTCAAGATGAGTAAAAATTGCCACTTGTCTGCGCGCGTTGAGCCCCTTGTATTTGTGATAGGGGTGTGGCCATCAAACCTGTACGAATTACATACAGCTACGCCGGACTCGTCTAACCGTGTCCGTGGTCTTGACGACCTATCGAATACTTTAGTTGGTGAGGCCGTTTTAGTGTGCGGCTGCCCAGGTAGCCGCATTCTCTTCGGCGCGCAGGGATCGCTCCATATTTCCATTTACTGCAATGATGCCACATGGACCGGGCATCTTAAGCGTGAGGGAAGCGTAGTGCGGTATTGCGTTAAAGCAAGCGAAAGCTTCGCGTCCAAGTAGTGCTTGATAGCCACTTTGGAACGGAGCAATGTGGAAGGTTAAATTTTCGCTACGGAAGTTATCGGGGAAGCAGAATATAACTTCTAGTAGCAGGGAGCCCGTGCAGTGAGCCCATGGGCCTGGCGTTACTTCTTTAAAGGTAGTATTGCTATGGCAAATTTTCGTTGGGTCTATCCCCATTTTGCGGATTGTGTCCTAATATATTAGGTTTAGACTGCTACCACCGTCCATCAGGACTCGTGTGAAACGATATCCATCAATTACTGGGTCTAATACCAAGGCAGCCCATCCTGTATGCCGGATATTTGCTGAGTAATCCAAATGGTTGAAAGTGATCGGTTGAGCCGACCAGTGGGAGGACTCCGCGGTGATAGGCCCTTGGGCATATTTCTCTGGGAATGCCGCTTTATTTCTCCCCTTGATCACGTGTAACACGTTTACTGTTTTAACTTCTGGTGGAAATTTCTTTTGTTCCCCAGTGTCTTGCTTGAGAGGCTCATCCTTGTCTTCGCTTGGTGTATCCTCCCCCTTGTGTACGGCGTTCAGCTTGCTGGACTGCTTGAAGACCCAACATTCTCTTTGGGTATGATTAGCGGGTTTACTAGGGGTGCTATGGATCTGACATATTTGGTCCAGAATTTTGTTCAGGCTGGACAGTTCATCTCTGGCGCCTTTAGGGGGCGGCTTTTACTGACCTGGCCGAGAGCTTCTGAATCCGGCGTTGACTGTCGTGCTCTTCGGGCTGTCTTCTTTATTCTGGCGCTTATTATTTTTGATGTGTCGTGATTTCCCGTTTTCATCTCTAACTTCGGATGTACTTGGGTCGCTGGTGCTGCATCTGGCTAGCCAGCTGTCGTCACCCGCGCAAAAGCGGGTCATGAGGCATGTTAATGCTGCCATTGTTCTTGGCTTTTCTTGGCCGAGGTGTCTGGCAAGCCATTCGTCGTGGACGCTATGCTTAAAAGCTGCCAAGGCTTCGGCGTCCGGACAGTCGGCTATTTGGTTCTTTTTAGTAAGAAACATGTTCCAAAGCTTTCGGGCTGACTCTCCGGGCTGTTGAGTTATATGACTCAAATCATCCGCATCCAGAGGTCGGACATAAGTCCCTTGAAAATCTGCCCGAAAAGCATCTTCGAGCTCTTCCCAGCTTCTAATGGAGTTTTCGGGAAGGCTTTTAAGCCAGTGCCAAGCTGGCCCTTTGAGCTTGAGGGGTAAGTACTTGATGGCGTGGGGATCATCTCCTCGAGCCATATGGATATGGAGGATATAGTCCTCGATCCAGACCCCAGGGTCTGTTGTTCTGTCGTATGCCTCTATGTTTACGGGTTTGAATCCCTCTAGAAATTCATGGTCCAGCACCTCATCGGTGAAACAAAGGAGGTGTGCGGCACCCGTGTATCTGGGTGTACCGCGTTGTTCGGGTGTTTGTTGTGTTGCATCGTATGCTGGAGCGCGCTTGCGTGGTCCATAGATGGATCTGGTTGCGCCGTCCACTTGATGCGGGCCCTCGCGTGGATCCCGTATTGGCTTATGTGCGGCGTTGTTTGCCGCTCTATGTTGGCCATGAGGTCGTCTATCCGGCCATATGGCCATTTTAATTTTTGGTCGCGGGGGATCTAAGGCCTCCTCATCGAATTCAGGTAGCAACTTCCGCTTCGGGTAGCTCTTCGTGTGGCGATTAACGCCGTACTTCACTGCTGTGTTGAGTACTTTACTCCATCTGATTCTGAGTGTGCCTTGTGCAGCTTTGAGCCTTTGCTTCTGCTTTTTTAGACTCCTCGCGGTGGCAACGAGCTTTTGATGGGCATTCTGTTGCTCCGGGTGTCTGTCCGGTGTGATGTCATCCGGACTGTTATCTTTGACAGAATCGGGTTGCTCGGTTTGATCTCCGTGTTGCCGTGGTCCGGCAATGGTTCACCCAGCTCTAACGCTGGGTCTGTATGATCGTTGTTTCTGCCGAGGCGGGATTTGGAGCGGCGCTTAAGCCTCCGCTTTGACTACTTCTCGAGGGGACAACCCTTCATTGCGTCCTTCCGTTCCTCGTCGTCGTTTTCTTTTGGTGTATCCACCATGTATACGTCATGTGATGAAGCGGGCGTCCAGTGCCCTATGGGAAGTGGTTCATGTTTGACTCCTGCATCGTCGTCCATACCGTCGATGTCTTTGGAGTCGAGGTCGAGCATGTCGGTTAAGTCATCGACAGTGGCTACTAAGTGGGTGGTGGGTGGGCGGCAAATTTCTTCGTCATCCGCATCCCGATCCTGCCGGACATAGTTCCGCCAGGATCCTCCTGATAGGGAGAGGGACCTTAATGAGTTCAGTACGTCGCCGAAGGACGAGTGCCGAAAAATATGCACGGAGGTAAACTCCATGATCGGCGCCCAATTGGATTCAATAGGGACGGGTGCAGGCGGTTTGGAGTCCATGGCCGGAGAAGGATCCGGCAGATTAGCAACACGGCTCTCGTGCAGGGTAAGGTCGATGTTCGGCTCAATCGCCGATGAGGGTAAGGCCTCCATGGCGGGGTCCATCCGCCCGTCCATGGACGACGCGCCTGGCTCCGAATTGAAGGTCGGAGCAGCTGCCGGTGCGATCTCCTGAACACTATCTGATGGTAGAGCTAAATCTTACTCATCGTGACCACGTGACGCACAAGGCAGAGGCTCGAATCCATCGAAGATCAAGTCTCCACGGATGTCGGCCGTGTAGTTTAACTTCCAAACCTGACCTGATGGCTAGGGGCGTAGCTTTCGATCTGTTCTAGATGGCCAAGGGAATTGGCCCGCAGTGCAAAGCCGCGGAATACAAAAATCTGTCCGGGGAGAAAAGTCTCACCCTGGACTGCATCGCTAACGATGATAGAAGGAGCCATCAAGCCTAATGGCGATGACACAGAGGAACTCTCAATGAAAGCACCAATGTCGGTGTCAAAACCGGTGGATCTTGGGTAGGGGGTCCCGAACTGTGCGTCTAGGCGGATGGTAACAGGAGGCAGGGGACACGAAGTTTTACCCATGTTCGGGCCCTCTTGATGGAGGTAAAACCCTACGTCCTGCTTGATTAATATTGATGATATGGGTACTACAAGAGTAGATCTACCACGAGATCAGAGAGGAAAAACCCTAGAAGCTAGCCTATGGTATGATTGTATGTTATTGTTGTGTCCTACGGACTAAAACCCTCCGGTATATATAGACACCGGAGAGGGTTAGGGTTACACAAGGTCGGTTACAAAGGAGGAGATATCCATATCCGTACTGCCTAGCTTGCCTTCCACGCCAAGGAGAGTCCCATCCGGACACGAAACAAAGTCTTCAATCTTGTATCTTCATAGTCTAACAGTCCGGCCAAAGGATATAGTCCGGCTGTCCGGAGACCCCCTAATCCAGGACTCCCTCACCTATCTATTTAGTTTCATGCTGATTCATCATCCTCTTATTAAAAAGCACCAGTTGGAGAGCACCACTATTATTTGCATTCATTATTGTTAGTTTACATTGAGTATGACTTGACTGGATCTCTTTTATCATGAATTACAATGTCTAGTTAGTCCTTGGTCTTTAAAGGTGCTCTGCATTTATGTTTTGCGGTCTCAGAAAGGGCTAGCGAGATACCACCTTGTTATATCATATTATGATTGTTTTGAGAAAGTGTTGTCATCCGAGATTTATTATTATTGCTCGCTAGTTGATTATGCCATTGATATGAGTAAACTTGAGACCTAAGCGTTATTGCGAATGTGGTTAGTTATAATCTTTACTGAAAACTTGAATGCTGGCTTTACATATTTACAACAACAAGAGCAAACGGAGTTTGTAAAAGTTTTTCTTTATCACTTTCAGTTTGTCAACTGAATTACTTGAGGACAAGCAAAGGTTTAAGCTTGGGGGAGTTGATACGTCTCCGTCGTATCTACTTTTCCAAACACTTTTGCCCTTGTTTTGGACTCTAACTTCCATGATTTTAATGGAACTAACCCGGACTGACGTTGTTTTCAGTAGAATTACCATGGTGTTATTTATGTGCAGAAACAAACGTTCTTGGAATGACCTGAAACTTAATGGAGCAACTTTTTGGAAAATATAAAAAATACCTGCAAAAGATGAAGGCCAGGGGGGCCACCACCTCTCCACGAGGGTGGGGGGTGCGCCTGCCCCCCTAGGGCGCACCCCCTACCTCGTGGGCCCCCTGGTGCCTCTCCGACTCCAACTCCAACTCTATATATTGTGTTTCGGGGAGAAAAAAATCAGAGAGAAGAATTCATCGCGTTTTACGATACAGAGCCGCCGCCAAGCCCTAAAACCTCTCGGGAGGGCTGATCTGGAGTCCGTTCGGGGCTCCAGAGAGGGGAATCCGTCGCCATCGTCATCAACAACCATCCTCCATCATCAATCTCATGATGCTCACCGCCGTGCGTGAGTAATTCCATTGTAAGCTTGCTGGACGATGATGGGTTGGATGGGATCTATCATGTAATCGAGTTAGTTTTTGTTAGGGTTTGATCCCTAGTATCCACTATCTTCTGAGATTGATGTTGCTATGACTTTGCTATGCTTAATGCTTGTCACTAGGGCCCGAGTGCCATGATTTCAGATCTGAACCTATTATGTTTTCATCAATATATGAGTGTTTTTTATCCTATCTTGCAAGTCTATAGTCACCTATTATGTGTTATGATCCGTTAACCCTGAAGTGACAATAATCAGGATACTTACCCGTGATAACCATAGTCTGAGGAGTTCATGTATTCACTATGTGTTAATGCATTGTTCCGATACTCTATTAAAAGGAGGCCTTAATATCCCTTAGTTTCCATAAGGACCCCGCTGCCACGGGAGGGTAGGACAAAAGATGTCATGGAAGTTCTTTTCCATAAGCACGTATGACTATATTCGGAATACATGCCTACATTATATCAATGAATTGGAGCTAGTTCTTTGTCACCCTAGGTTATGACTATTACATGATGAACCGCATCCAGCATAATTCTCCATCACCGATCCATTGCCTACGAGCTTTCCATACATTGTTCTTCGCTTATTTACTTTCCCGTTGCTATTGCTATCATCACTACAAAATACCAAAAACATTACTTTTACTACTGTTACCTTTTGCTACCGTTACCACTATTATCATATTACTTGGCTACTAAATACTTTGCTGCAGATACTAAGTTTCCAGGTGTGGTTGAATTGACAACTCAGATGCTAATACTTGAGAGTATTCTTTGGCTTCCCTTGTGTCGAATCAATAAATTTGGGTTGAATACTTTACCCTCGAAAACTGTTGCGATCCCCTATGCTTGTGGGTTATCATTGAGCCTAATGGTGAAGAACTTCAACAAGTTCTACAAGAGTAGAAGCAAAGAGAGAAGTTCCAAGTCAAGTTCCTACAATGACAAAAGATCTTCTAGTCGAGAGCGAAATTGTTACAATCGTGGAAGACCCAGACACTATTCCAATGAGTGTACGACACCCTACAAGAGAAGAGAAGATTCTCCAAAAAGAAGAAGTAGAAGAGAAGAATCGCCATCAAGAGAGAGAAGGAGTAGAGTCGATCGTTATGAATGTAGAACATCCCGGAGAAGCAAGGATTCGGAAAGGAAGGACAAGTCATCAAGGAGCTACACAAAACGAAGACATCAAGCTCATGTTGGTGAATGGGTATCTGGCTCCGACTCCGACAATCACTCCGACTCCGAATATACTCAAGATGAAGGTGTTTCTGCTCTAGCACTTGTGTCAACCAACTCCTACGACATATTTGATTCACCAAATGAAGGACTTGGAAGATGCTTCATGGCTAAAGGCCCAAAGGTATCACACCCCGAGTATGTTGATTTCAATAGTGATGAAGATGACTTGTTAGGTGATGATGATTTACTTGTTGACAACTCTAGTGATGAATACTATGATGAAACGTGAATTAATCATGCTAATCAAGATAAAACGAATGACAATGATAAGGAGAAGATTGAGTTTCTAACTAAAGAACTAAACACTCTTAAGTTAGCTCATGTAGCTTTCTTAGGAGATCATCGAGAACTTTTAAGGACTCATGAGAAATTAGTTTTTGAAAAGCTCAACCTTGAGCAAGAGCATGAGTTCTTAAAGGAAATCAATGATGATCTTCGCAAGAAAAGTTATTCTTACATTGCCAAGCGTTTACTCTTATCCACATACATGCCTCAAGTCAAGTCTAGTAACAAGAACAAGAAAGATTCTTCCTCTAGTAGTAACAATAATCATGCTAAATCCAATGTTGTTGCTTCTAGTAGTTCTCTTGATTCCACTAATGATTCTCTTAGCCAAGTTACACTTGAGCAAGAAAAAAGCTTATTGAAGGGAATTATAGAGAAAGGTGTTTACAAGAGCCTTGCTGGGAGTAAGCAATTCGAGGAAATTGTATGCAAGCAAGGAAGGCACCGGAAGAACCAAGGTGTTGGTTTTGAACGAAAGTTCAATGCTAATGGAGTTGAGTGGGAAGAAGATCAATACCCCAAGACGAAGTTTGTTCCTCAACAAAAGAAGTATGATCCTACTTCCTTCAAAGGGACACAAGCTCAGGATGATCTTCCACCACAAGACCACAAGCAAAAAGGCAAGGATAAGCTTCAAGAGGAAATTGATGCATTTGAAGAAGCACCCAAGGCCTTGGTCAAGTGGGTTACCAAGACTACATCAAGTTCTACTTCATCAAGTACGACTACAACTCCAAGGATTCCCATCAAGATGATGTGGATCCCGAAGAAGAAGAAGAACTAGAGAATTCCTCAGGGTGACTCCGCCAACATACTTCCCTCTTATCATTTTGGCAAGAACAAGTGAAATCAACTTCCACATCTTGCACTAGTTCAAGGAGTCACAAACCCTCTTGTTGGCAAGACAAGGGACAAGGTAACCTAATGCTTTCATAGACATCATCTTGTGTGTGCATCACTCTATGTCTATGGATATCCTTGTTTGTTCCTTGAGGGACTAACCCGTGTAGGTATTGAAAGTGCAACTCACTCCAAAGGATTGCTCCAAATGATCTACATCAACATTGAGCATCACATCTTCAACACCTACATGAAGTCATCATCGACAAAACCCAAGGTTAGTTCATCCCTCTTAGGGGGGATCTCACATCTAGGGGGAGCTTTACTCTAAGAATTAAGCTAAAGCAACTCTATTGGTGTGAACACAACAACACTTTATGTAAAATTGGTAACCCAACTTGTGCTTAAATGATGAGTATGACCTATGATCAAATGTTCTCATTTGACTCCTAAGTCAATATACTCATATATAGATGACCTAGTCATCGCCAATTGCTTGATAGATGCTAGAATTGGTTGTGCAACTTTGCCACATATTTCATTTGCCATTTTATTATGTGAGCATGTTGGTTGCATAATTTACTCATTCGAGGACATCCACTTGTTGTTTTGATTGTTTGGTTCCTTTTTATTTTGCCAAGTGGATGGATTAGAATGCCTAAGAACCTTCTCTAGCTATCTATGCTTTTCTTGTCTCAAACTCTATTCATGCTACATCACAAAGTTTGATCAAGTCAGATTCGAACCACTCTGTGTGAGGAGCACTCGGAGTCCCCGATTCGTCATAGACTTAAACTTCCAAAACTTCTTTGTTCATTTCGGTCTGACCGACTCATCCATTTCAATCATACCGAGATCACTAAGTCGATCTAGGTTTTCAATCTCGGTGCAACCGATTTGAACTTTTTGGTCACACCGAGTTGTAGTAACTGCTTGCAGTTATGCATCTCGGTGCCACCGAGTTGTTCCACTCGGTCACACCAACAGGGTCAGGCTATATATATCCCCGGGCCAGAATTTGGAAAATTCTTCAAACCCCTTCGCCCGCGCTCAGCCTGCTCTGCCTCCCTGGGTCTTTGGATTGTCCTCCTCATCGCCAACTGCCTCCCGCCGCTGGTCTGCCGCCGTCAATGGAAATCATCTCCGCCGTTGCCGCCGTAGCAGGTCCATCGCCACACTTAGGGTATGGACTTGATCCTTGTGCTAATCTCACTCCGATTCCTAGCACATTGTTTTGCCATGTATCTTGCCATGATTGAGATCACTCTATCTAGCGTAATCACTCCGTAATTTAGTTGTGGATTGAAAATTTAGGGTTAGGTTTCCGCCGAAATCATCTCGGACCAACCGAGTTGTTGAAATCGGTTCCACCGATTTGGCTAAGGTCATTGCACATGTGATTCCCGGTCTGACCGAGAATTGTAAATCGGTGTGACCGAGTTCAATTCTTTGTGAAACCCTAGCAGTCTCGGTGCCACCGAACTGTGACTCAGTCTGACCGAGTTCACTAGTTTAGGTTCCAAAAGTTGCTTCGGTATCACCTAGTTTTCAAATCGGTAGATCCGAAATGCTTTCTGTGGAAAACTAAAACTAAGTTTTTGACTCATTCTTTTGCAAAAACATCTGTACTTTGTGATGCTCATCTACTCTACCTCATCTATAATCTATTCACAGGGTCTGCTGCCAGTGTTTGCATCATGTCAGATCAGAGTGACAGTCAGAACAAGTCTGAGGAGCAAGTTAACATGAGTGAGCGCACAAGTCCCTCTAGCAGCTATGATGATGGAAGCAGGAGTACACCCAGCAACTTGCCTAAGGCAGCCACCAGGGCCAAAAAGAAGAGAACCTCAGATTCTGAGGATGAGGACTATGTGGCTGTTGAGGAAGAGGCCACCTCAAAGAGGAAAGTCCTGAAAAAGGAATATGGCATAGCTGCTGCCACTAAGCAAGGAATGAAGACAAAGATTCCTGCCAAAAGAGTTCCTATGTCAAAGGCCAGAACATCCACTCCAGAAACTTTGGGATCTGCACCCAAAGAACAGGTTGTGGCAAAGAAGAAACGGAAGGAAAGGGTCAAGAAGACAACTGCCAGAGTGCTTGGCAGATCATCAATTATGAGAGATGAAGAGGAAGGGGAAGAGGATGTAGCACCAGTACCCAAAGCTCAAAAGCTTATGGGAGATGCAATTAAGGCAGGGTATGCTCCATCTGAGCCCAAAACTGCTCCTAAGACTGCTGCTCCAGCTCCAAAGCCAAAACCCAAGATGAGCACCAGGAACATCCCTGCTAAGGAGAAGAACAAGGCCCCAATGCCTCAAGCTGCTGAAGAAGAAGAGGAAGATGATTCTGTTGTTTTGAGGAAGCTGAAGCCCAAGATCCCTGATCATAATGATGCACACCCAGTTGCAGTGAATATGAAAATCAGGAAGGATTCAGGATTGAGGCTATGGAGAGAGTCTGATCCATATGCCACCAGGAGAAGGACTGTTGTGGACTACAGATTCCACACTAAGGAACAACAGGACTTCTATGAGACTGTTTTACTTGACAAGAAGCCCATAGTGTGTGACATGAGATGGGTTGATTGGAAATTCATTAAGGAAAATGAGGATCACTTCCCTGGTGTATATGACAGCTTCAAGGCATGTGGAGCTGATGAGTTTGTGGCTCACAAGCTCACAAAGTGGAATGATGAGCTTATTATGTAGTTTTACTCCACAGCTCATTTCTACCCAGATGGAAGGATTGTCTGGATGTCTGAAGGTACTAGGTACCAGTCAACAGTTGAAGAATGGGCAAAATTGATCAATGCTCCTGGGGAGAATGAAGATAACTTGGATGTCTATGCCAAGAAGAAGAAGGATCACAACACCATGGCACATATGTACAGAGAGATCCCAGATGCTGCTCTTGAGACACACAAATTTGGATCAGTACTGTAACGCCCTCGATGCGGCTATAGCTCCCACGTGTCGAGGCACGACTTAGAGGCATAACCGCATTGAAAGCAATGTCGCAAGTCAGGCAATCATTACAACATCCCATGTAATATATAATAGAAGGGGGAGATAACATAGTTGGCTTACACTCGCCACGTCACATCAGAGTACATAAATAACATCCATCAAACAAACACTCATGGCCCGACTATGGCGCCAAAATAGAAAAGAACCCAACATGCGACAAGGTCCTGAATCGATAACCCCAACTAGGCACCACTACTGACCATCTGGAAAGGACACGTAGTATCGCTGAGAGTCCTCGTCGAACTCCCACTTGAGCTCGTAATCGTCAACTGGAGCGGAATCACCTGGACCTGCATCTGGAGTTGTAGTATCTGTGAGCCACAGGGACTCAACAATCTCACACCCACGCGATCAAGACTATTTAAGCTCATAGGAATGGATAAGGCAAATATAAGTGGAGCTGCAGCAGCGACTAGCATATGTGGTGGCTAACTTATACGCAAAAGAGAGCAAGAAGAGAAGGTGAAGCACGAGCGAGAAGCTAAAGGAACATCCTGCGCAAGCATAACTCCAACACCGTGTCCACTTCCTGGACTCCGCCGAGAAGGGGCCATCACGGTAACACACACGGTTGATTCATTTTAATTAAGTTTAGTTCAAGTGATCTACAACCGGACGTTAACAAATTCCCATCCGCCCATAACCGCGGGCGCGGCTTTCGAAAGATCAATCCCTGCAGGGGGGTCCCAACTTAGCCCATAACAAGCTCTCACGGTCAACGAAGGAATAGACCTCCACCCAAGACACACCGATCAGACTCGGTATCTCGGTACAACAAGATGATTCGACAGGTTAAAACAAGTCCAGCAACACCGCCCGAATGTGCCGACAAATCCCGATAGGAGCTGCACATATCTCTTTCTCAGGGCACGCTCGGATAGGTCAAGCTACGAGTAAAACCAAACCTCAAGTTTCCCCGAGGTGGCCCCGCAGGCTGCTTGGTTCGGACCAACACTCAGAGGAGCACTGGCCCGGGGGGGGGGGTTAAAATAAGATGACCCTCGGGCTCCGGAAACCCAAGGGAAAAAGAGGCTAGGTGGCAAATGGTAAAACCAATGTTGGGCATTGCTGGAAAAGCTTTAATCAAGGCGACCTATCAAGGGGTTCCCATTATAGCCCAACCGCGTAAGGGACGCACAATCCGGGAACATAACACCGATATGACGGAAACTAGGGCGGCAAGAGTGGAACAAAACACTAGGCGAGAGGCCGAGCCTTCCACCCTTTACCAAGTATATAGATGCATTAAGATAACATAGCAATATAATGATATCCCAACAAGTAAATAAATGTTCCAACGAGGAACGGCTCCAATCTTCACCTCCAGCTAACAACGCTATAAGAAGGGCTAAGCAAAGCGGTAACATAGCCAATCAACGGTTTGCTAGGACAATGGGGGGTTAGAGGTTCAACATGGCAATTGGGAGGCTGACAAGCAAAAGGTAGGCATCGTAGCAGTGGCAAAGCAAAAGAGCGAGCAAACTAGCATAGCAAAGATAGTAGTGATTTCGAGGGTATGATCATCTTGCCTGCACAGTTGTCAGAGTTGACTGGATCCTCGCAAGCGAACTCAACGGGCTCCTCGGTAGCGAACTCGTCTCCCGACTCTACCCAACAAGACAAACAAGCAACAAGGATACAATCAACCACGGGCAAGACCAAGCAATATGATGAAATGACGATATGCTATGCGGGATGCGATGCGGGATGCAAAATGCAAGATATGACAGGTAATGCATGAACCTGGCATCAACTTGGAAAACCAAGTGTGCCACTGGATAGAGGGGATGAAATCGCTTGAAAACGATATAAAGATCACTGGAATCGGAGTTACGGTTTGGAAATGGCAAGCGTTTTAAGATATGAGACCGGTCTGCGATTTACAGCAAGTAGGCATCTAAATGCAACGAAATGAACATGCTACAGCCACCAAACATAAAAATAAAATACATGGCAGTGATGTACACAAGATGGTTGACAAAACACTAGCACTGAGCCATAGGCAAATTCATCCATTAAGAGGTTCAAACAAGCATGGCTAAAACGCAAATGCAAAACAGATTCCAGACTTAGTGAAATTAACACTAGTCTGAAATTTCAGATCACGACGCTCTCTTCGGAGCAGCAAAACAACATGATAGGAAACCTGAACATGCCAAGTAAGAACATGGCATGGAGCTACTCATCAAGCTTAACAAAACACCCAAAGTGACCTGGGGCCAAAAGGGTTCACAAAATACTCTACCGAGCTCACGAACATCGCTCGAACACAATCAGTTTTCAGACTTAGTGAAAACTGAGACATGCTGAAATTTAACTCACGAAGGCATGTAAACGAGCTCGATGCACTCACTACGGTGCAAGTCATGGCAAGGAAAGCATATAACCAGCAAGAAGGCACAAAGTGCTAGCTACACATGGCAAGAACGAAGGCATAGCATGCATGGAACACTAACGGTAGCATCGGCAAAATCGCAAACAAGTTGACGATCTGCCCAGATTAACAACGAAGCAAAAGTTGAGCTCGATTGAGTCAACCTAGAGCACTCCACATATGCAAACAAAGACATGGATGGATAGAGCATAACATAAATATCAAAACTTCCTTACTGATCATCCTCAAAAGAGGCACGGATCACTAGGAAACAAGCTGGACATATAGCATCATGAACGAAAATATCCCAGACTTAGTGAAAATCACTAAGTCCCTGAAATCTGCAATCTCAGGTACCTCTCTTCGCAAGCTTGCACAAGACAACACACATATCCTAAAAATGCATGGGTGACACCTCTGGAAAGAAGACAAAATGCTTAACAATTCATCCCAAAGGGGCACAGGCATATCATGCACGAATTAAACATAGCAAAAATGACAAAAGTGCATGATGAACTAACGGATCTGCAATTTAACTCACGAAGCCTCCTTCTAACAGCATTTTGGGTATCAAGATGACCTCAAATGCAAATGATGCAATGGAATGAAATGATGTACATGTCGAGACGAAGATTTTGATATATCATATGGCCTAAACGGAGCTACAGTTGCGGAGATACAAGCAGTCAAAGAATGCATAAAAATTAGAGGGAGAGGGAAAAAGTCAACCCTAGAATTTCGGATCTGAGATCCAGATCGGGGCACTGTTCACCGACGCGGAAACCGAGGTCCGCCGGGCTCTCGCCGGAGCTCACCGGAGGAAGACGCGAGGTGGCGCCGGGGAGGTTGGAGGAGGCCGGACCGACCGGAGTCGGTCGCCGGAGCAGCGGGCGAGGGCGGCGGCGCTCGGCGGCGACCTCGGCGACGCGGGGTGGCGAGGAGGCCGGC